>NC_041215.1:104656767-104659535 GCF_002837175.3 Physeter macrocephalus
TTTCTTTTTTTTTTTTTTTTTTTTTTTTGTGGTATGCGGGCCTCCCTCTGCTGCGGCCTCTCCCGTTGCGGAGCACAGGCTCCGGACGCGCAAGCTCAGCAGCCATGGCTCACGGGCCCAGCCGCTCCGCGGCACGCGGGATCCTCCCAGACCGGGGTGCGAACCCGGCTCCCCCGCATCGGCAGGCGGACGCGCAACCACTGCGCCACCAGGGAAGCCTCTCTTTTAAATTTATGAAAATATAGGCCCTTAAGAGTTGTGTCATCTGCTCTAATGTATCTTTCAGTCAAACATGTAACCAATGCATTCTAACCCTCAGAGCTTAGGTTAGGAATTAGTACAAGTGAATATACAAGTCACCACCTTCAATGGCAAAAATTACACAACTAAAAATTTAAGACTATAATCCTATACATAATTTACGGTACCTAGGTTAAGTAATTTGAAACATATCAACAATTTAGGGTTTACTCTTACAAAAATTCAGAGAAATCCTCTGCACAGGGAACCTTGATATAATTTTTAAGTGGGAAGTAAATTAAAAGACTATTGCGAGACTCCCCTGGTGGTGCAGTGGTTAAGAATCTGCCTGCCAATGCACGGGACATGGGTTTGATCCCTGGTCCGGGAAGATCCCACATGCCACGGAACAATTAAGCCCATGAGCCACAACTACTGAGCCCACACGCTGCAACTACTGAAGCCCATGCTCTCTAGGGCCTGCATGCCACAACTACGGAACCTGCGTGCTGCAACTACCGAAGCCTGCGCACCTAGAGCCCATGCTCTGCAACGAGAAGCCACTGCAATGAGAAGCCGGTGCACCGCAACAAAAAGTAGCCCCCACTCGCCACAACTAGAAAGCCTGCACACAGCAAAGACTCAACGCAGCCAAAAATAAATAAATTAAATTAAAAAACAAAAAACACTATTGCATGGGCCAAAGGAAAATACCAAAATATGCAAAACACGTGTCCCTTCTTCCATAACAAATAGCCTATGTAGAATCTAGGCCACTATTCCAACCGTGCTTTTCATATATTATATTAAACGAACTTATGCTCCTAACTGTAACGTAAATACTATAATCTTCTGTAGTTTTACAAATAATATAGGTAAGCACAGAGATTTAGTGATAGTCTAAGGGCTAGATTTGAATCTATGCAGTTTGCCTCTGGAGTTGGGATCCTTATCTTGGCAACACAGAATTATATCATGGATGACAAATCCACTTAAAATCTCTCAGCCTTAATGTACTTTTTTTTTTTTTTTTTTTTAGCCATGTACACACCTTAATTTTAAAACTTTATTGCTAAAAAATGCTAACCATCATCAGTGAGTCATAATCTTTTTGCTGGTGGAGAGTCTTCCCTCAGTGCTGACTAATCAGGGTGTTGTTTGCTGAAGGCTGGGGTGGCCGTGTCAATTTCTGAAACGAAGACAATGAAGTGTACCACATCAATTCACTCTTCCTTTCACAAACCACCTCTCTGTACCATGCGATGCACCGTTTGATAGCATTTTACCCACAGCAGAATTTCTTTCAAAATTAGACTCGATCCTCTCAAACTCTGCTGCTGCTTCATCAACTAAGTTTATGTGATATCTAAATGCTTTGCCATTTTAATAATCCTTATAGCATCTTCACCAGGAGTAGATTCCATCTCAGGAAACCAGTCTCTTTGCTCCTCCATAAAGAAGCACCTTCTCATCCCTTCAAGTTTTATTGTGAGATTGCAGTGATTCAGTCACATTTTCAGGCTCCCCTCTAATGCCCTTGCTATTTTCACCACATCTGCAGTTATTTCCTCCACTGAAGTCTTGAGCCCCTCAAAGGCATCTAGGAGAGTTGGAATCAATTTCTTCCAAACTCCTGTTAATGATGATTTTTTGACCTCTTCCCATGACTCACAAATGTTCTTAATGGTATCCAGAATGGTGAATCCTTTCCCAAACGTTTTCAATTGACTGCCCAGATCCATCAGAGGAATCACTATCTATGACAGTTATAGCCTATTATTTCTTAAATAACAAAGAGTTGAAATGTTGAAATTACTCCTTGATCCATGGGCTGAAGAATGGATTCTGTGTTAGCAGGCATGAAAACATTAATCTTGTTGTCCATCTCCATCAGAGCTCTTAGGTGCACTGTCAATGAGCAGCAGTATTTTGAAAGGAATCTTAATTTTTCTGAGCAGTAAGGTCTGAACAGTGGGCTTAAAATTTTCAGTAAACCTGTTATAATCAGATGTGCTGTCATCCAGGCTTTGCTGTTCCATTTATAGAGCACATGCAGGGACTTCCCTGGTGGCACAGTGGTTAAGAATCTGCCTGCCAATGCAGGGGACAAGGGTTCGATTCCTGGTCCGGGAACATCCCACATGCTGCAAAGCAACGAAGCCCATGCACCACAACTGCTGAGCCCACGCTCTAGAGCCCACACACCACAACTACTGAAGCCTGTGTGCTCTAGGGCCCACGTGCTGCAACTACTGAGCCTGCATGCTGCAACTACTGAAGCCTGTGCACCTAGAGCCCATGCTCCACAACGAGAAGCCACCGCAATGAGAAGCCCACGCACTGCAACGATGAGTAGCCCCTGCTCGCCACAACTAGAGAAAGCCCGCACGCAGCAATGAAGACCCAACGCAGCCAAAAATAAAATAGAAAATATAGAGCACAGGCAGAGTAGATTTAGCATAATTCTCAAGGGTCCTAGGAGTTTTGGAATGGTAAATAAGCACTGGCTTCAACTTAAAGTCACCAGC
>NC_041215.1:104663088-104668768 GCF_002837175.3 Physeter macrocephalus
CTTTTCTTTTTTTTTTTTTTTTTTTTTTTTGTGGTATGCGGGCCTCCCTCTGCTGCGGCCTCTCCCGTTGCGGAGCACAGGCTCCGGACGCGCAAGCTCAGCAGCCATGGCTCACGGGCCCAGCCGCTCCGCGGCACGCGGGATCCTCCCAGACCGGGGTGCGAACCCGGCTCCCCCGCATCGGCAGGCGGACGCGCAACCACTGCGCCACCAGGGAAGCCTCTCTTTTAAATTTATGAAAATATAGGCCCTTAAGAGTTGTGTCATCTGCTCTAATGTATCTTTCAGTCAAACATGTAACCAATGCATTCTAACCCTCAGCGCTTAGGTTAGGAATTAGTACAAGTGAATATACAAGTCACCACCTTCAATGGCAAAAATTACACAACTAAAAATTTAAGACTATAATCCTATACATAATTTACGGTACCTAGGTTAAGTAATTTGAAACATATCAACAATTTAGGGTTTACTCTTACAAAAATTCAGAGAAATCCTCTGCACAGGGAACCTTGATATAATTTTTAAGTGGGAAGTAAATTAAAAGACTATTGCGAGACTCCCCTGGTGGTGCAGTGGTTAAGAATCTGCCTGCCAATGCACGGGACATGGGTTTGATCCCTGGTCCGGGAAGATCCCACATGCCACGGAACAATTAAGCCCATGAGCCACAACTACTGAGCCCACACGCTGCAACTACTGAAGCCCATGCTCTCTAGGGCCTGCATGCCACAACTACGGAACCTGCGTGCTGCAACTACCGAAGCCTGCGCACCTAGAGCCCATGCTCTGCAACGAGAAGCCACTGCAATGAGAAGCCGGTGCACCGCAACAAAAAGTAGCCCCCACTCGCCACAACTAGAAAGCCTGCACACAGCAAAGACTCAACGCAGCCAAAAATAAATAAATTAAATTAAAAAACAAAAAACACTATTGCATGGGCCAAAGGAAAATACCAAAATATGCAAAACACGTGTCCCTTCTTCCATAACAAATAGCCTATGTAGAATCTAGGCCACTATTCCAACCGTGCTTTTCATATATTATATTAAACGAACTTATGCTCCTAACTGTAACGTAAATACTATAATCTTCTGTAGTTTTACAAATAATATAGGTAAGCACAGAGATTTAGTGATAGTCTAAGGGCTAGATTTGAATCTATGCAGTTTGCCTCTGGAGTTGGGATCCTTATCTTGGCAACACAGGATTATATCATGGATGACAAATCCACTTAAAATCTCTCAGCCTTAATGTACTTTTTTTTTTTTTTTTTTTTGCGGTACGCGGGCCTCTCACTGTTGTGGCCTCTACCGTTGCGGAGCACAGGCTCCGGACGCGCGGGCTCAGCGGCCATGGCTCACGGGCCTAGCTGCTCCGTGGCATGTGGGATCTTCCTGGACTGGGGCACAAACCCGTGTCCCCTGCATCGGCAGGCGGACTCTCAACCACTGCGCCACCAGGGAAGCCCTCCTTAATGTACTTTTAAATTTCAAACACTCCTGTCACCGAAAACAAAAACCCTCTTTTCAACAAATGGTGCAGGAATAACTGGACATCAACATGCACAAAATTTAGGGACTTCCCTGGTGGTGCAATGGTTAAGAATCTGCCTGCCAATGCAAGGGACATGGGTTCAAACCCTGGTCCGGGAAGATCCCACATGCCACAGAGCAACTAAGCCCATGCACCTAGAGCCCGTGCTCCGCAACAAGAGAAGCCACGGCGATGAAAAGCCCATGCACTGCAACGAAGAGTAGCCCCTGCTCACCACAACTAGAAAGCCCACGAGCAGCAATGAAGACCCAACACAGCCAAAAGTAAATAAATAACTCAAGATGGATCAAAGATTTAAATGTAACACACAAACCTATAAAACTTCAAAATAACATAGGAGAAAACCAAGATGATCTTGGGTACCACAATGACTTTTTAGAAACCTACCACCAAAAGCACAACGTACGAAAGAATTATCAACCGGACTTCTTAGAGATCAACTTCTGCTCTGTGAAATAAGATGCCAAGAGAACAAGATAAGCTAGACTGGGGGGAAATCACAATTTCTCACAAAACAAAATGCTCTTACTATTTGATCTAGCAATCACACTTCTTGGTATCAATCCAAAGGAATTGGAAACTTAAGTCCACAAAAAAACCCCTGCACACAGATGTTAATGGCAACTTTTTCTTAACAGTTAAAAACAAAGATGTTCTTCAATAGGTGAATAGATAAACTGGTATATCCAGACAATGTCCATTTATAGAGCACATGCAGGGACTTCCCTGGTGGCACAGTGGTTAAGAATCTGCCTGCCAATGCAGGGGACAAGGGTTCGATTCCTGGTCCGGGAACATCCCACATGCTGCAAAGCAACGAAGCCCATGCACCACAACTGCTGAGCCCACGCTCTAGAGCCCACACACCACAACTACTGAAGCCTGTGTGCTCTAGGGCCCACGTGCTGCAACTACTGAGCCTGCATGCTGCAACTACTGAAGCCTGTGCACCTAGAGCCCATGCTCCACAACGAGAAGCCACCGCAATGAGAAGCCCACGCACTGCAACGATGAGTAGCCCCTGCTCGCCACAACTAGAGAAAGCCCGCACGCAGCAATGAAGACCCAACGCAGCCAAAAATAAAATAGAAAATATAGAGCACAGGCAGAGTAGATTTAGCATAATTCTCAAGGGTCCTAGGAGTTTTGGAATGGTAAATAAGCACTGGCTTCAACTTAAAGTCACCAGCTGCATTAGCCCCTAACAAGAGTCAGCCTGTCCTTTAAAGCTTGAAGCCAGGCACTGACTTCTCTCTAGCTATAGAGTCCTAGATGGCATCTTCTTCCAAGATAAGGCTGTTTCATTTACATTGAAAAATCTGCTGTTCAGAGTAGCCACCTTCATTATCTCAGCTAGATATTCTGGGTAATTTTCTGCAGCTTCTACATCAGTACTTGCTGCTTCACCTTGCACCTTTATGTTATGGTGACAGCTTCTTTCCTTCAACCTCACAAATCAACCTTTGCTACTAGCTTCAAACATTTTTTCCTGCAGCCTCCTCATCTCTCTCAGACTTCACAGAATGTAAGATAGTTAGGGCCTTGCCTGGATTAGCTTTTGGCTTAAGGGAATGTTGTAGCTGGTTTCATCCTCTATTCAGACCACTAAAACTGTCTCCATATCAGCAATAAGGCTGTTTCGATTTGTGTGCTCACTGGAATAGATAGCACTTTTAATTTCCTTCAGGAACTTTTCCTTTGCAGTCACGACTGGCTGTTTGGTGCAAGACGCCTAGCTTTCGGTCTATCTCACCTTTTGACATGCCTTCCTCACTAAGCTTAATCATTTCTAGCTTGATTTAAAGTGAGAGACGTGCGACTCTTCCTTTCACTTGAACACTTAGAGGCCACTGTAGGGTTAATTGGTCTAATTTTAATATTGTTGTATCTCAGGGAATAGGGAGGCCCGAGGAGAAGGAGAGATGGGGGAACAGCTGGTTGATGGAGCAATCAGAAAGTTTATTAAGTTCGCCATCTTATATGGGTGTGGTTTACAGTGACCCAAAACAATTACAACAGTAACATCAAAAATCACTGATCACAGAGCACCATAAAAATGTAATAACAAAAAAGCCTAAAATATTGTGAGAATTACCAAACCGTGACACAGAGACATGAAGTGAGCAAATGCTGTTGGAAAGATAGCGTCAAGAGACTTGTTTGACGCAGGGTTACCATAAACCTTCAGTTTTTAAAACATACTTTGTTTTAGACTTACTGTTATTGCACAATTAACAGACTACAGTGTAGGGTAAACATAACTTCTTTTAAAATTTATTTTTATTTTTGGCTGTGCTGTGCGGCATGCAGGATCCTAGTTCTCCAACCAGGGATCGAACCCGTGCCCCCCTGCAGTGGAAGCATGGAGTCTCAAACACTGGACTGCTGGGGAAGTCCCAGTAAACATAACTTTTATATGCACTCGGAAACTAAAAAAATGTGTGTGACTTGCTTTATTACAACACTCACTTTATTGCGGTGGTCTGGAACTGAGCCCACAATATCTCTCCGAGGTATACCTATAATAGGAAATGAAGCAATCCTACCCCTCCCAGCCAGGGTGGTACAGAGGCCTAGTAGGGAGTCAGAACTCCCAACTCTGCCCAGCAGTAATGAGAAGTCCCTCTCCAACCCTGGGTGTCAGCAGGAGCTGGGTGTCCACCCACACCTAGCAGTAACGAGGTAGTGCCCTCTCTATTCCGACCAGGGTGGTGTCAGAGGAGGCCTGGTAAAATAGAATATTTAAATAAGACCTGGAGTCTCATAACACAAATGCCAAAAATGTCCCAGTTTCAATAAAAAAATCACTTGTCATACCAAGAATCAAGAAAATTACAACCTGAAAGAGAAAAGATAAACAACAGATGCCAAGATAGCATAAGTGTTGGAATTACCCAATGATGATTTTATTTTATTTTTTGGCTGTGCCACACGGCATGCAGGATCTTAGCTTCCCCGACCAGGGATCGAACCTGTGCCCCCTGCAGTGGAAGCATGGCGTCCTAACCACTGGACCGCCAGGGAATTCCCATAACAATTTTAAAGCAGTCATCATAATGTTGCTGCAGTGAGTAATTACAAACACACCTGAAACAAATGGAAAACTAGAAAGTCTCAGCAAATAAAAAGGAGACATAAGGAGGAACCAGAAGTAAATTTTATAACTGAAAAACATAACTAAGGGGAAAACCCTCAATGGATGGGCTAAACAGCATAAAAGAGGGGAATTAGGAAAGAATTGGAACTCTTGAATAACAGAAATTATCCAATCTGAAAAATAAAGAAAATAGATGGAAAAAAAAACTGACCTGAGGGACAGGGACCTGTGGAACATTAACAAATGATCTAGTATTCATGTCACTGAAATCCCAGGAAGGAGAAAAAGTGCAACACTGAAAATGTAGTCAAAGAAATATGGCTAAAAACTTTCCAAATTTAACTACAAATTTGAGAAGCTGAGTACACCTCCAAATAGGATAAACCCAAAGAAATAGACACCAAGACACATCATAGTCAAATTTCTGAAAATCCAGCCACCCATTGCCTATCTTTGTAACTAAAGTTTCATTGGAATACAGTAAAACCCATTTACAATGTAGTCCAGCTCCATAGAAAGTTTTTTCTTTGAACTTTAAAACTTAAAACATATACAAGAAAAAAAAATAGTGAACCCTCACTGACCCATCACCCAGTTTCAACTATTATTATCTCATGGCCAACCTTACTTTTTCTATACTGGCCCTCTTGCCCCTCAACTGCTCCCTCCAACCTCCTCGGATTTTTTTTTTTTTTTTTTTTTTTTTTTTTTGGCTGCATTAGGTCTTCGTTATTGCACGCGGGCTTTCTCTAGTTGCAGCGAGCAGGAGCTACTCTTCACTGTGGTGCACAGGCTTCTCACTGTGGTGGCTTCTCCTTTTGCGGAGCACGGGCTCTAGGCGCATGGGCTTCAGTAGTTGTGGCACACGGGCTCAGTAGTTATGGCTCGCGGGCTCTAGAGCGCAGGCTCAGTAGTTGTGGTGCACGGGCTTAGTTGCTCCGCAGCATGTGGGATCTTCCTTGACCAGGGCTCAAACCCATGTCCCCTGCATTGGCAGGTGGATTCTTAACCACTGCACCACCAGGG
>NC_041215.1:104670876-104677025 GCF_002837175.3 Physeter macrocephalus
TTTTTTTTTTTTTTTTTTTTGCGGTACGCGGGCCTCTCACTGTTGTGGCCTCTACCGTTGCGGAGCACAGGCTCCGGACGCGCGGGCTCAGCGGCCATGGCTCACGGGCCTAGCTGCTCCGTGGCATGTGGGATCTTCCTGGACTGGGGCACAAACCCGTGTCCCCTGCATCGGCAGGCGGACTCTCAACCACTGCGCCACCAGGGAAGCCCTCCTTAATGTACTTTTAAATTTCAAACACTCCTGTCACCGAAAACAAAAACCCTCTTTTCAACAAATGGTGCAGGAATAACTGGACATCAACATGCACAAAATTTAGGGACTTCCCTGGTGGTGCAATGGTTAAGAATCTGCCTGCCAATGCAAGGGACATGGGTTCAAACCCTGGTCCGGGAAGATCCCACATGCCACAGAGCAACTAAGCCCATGCACCTAGAGCCCGTGCTCCGCAACAAGAGAAGCCACGGCGATGAAAAGCCCATGCACTGCAACGAAGAGTAGCCCCTGCTCACCACAACTAGAAAGCCCACGAGCAGCAATGAAGACCCAACACAGCCAAAAGTAAATAAATAACTCAAGATGGATCAAAGATTTAAATGTAACACACAAACCTATAAAACTTCAAAATAACATAGGAGAAAACCAAGATGATCTTGGGTACCACAATGACTTTTTAGAAACCTACCACCAAAAGCACAACGTACGAAAGAATTATCAACCGGACTTCTTAGAGATCAACTTCTGCTCTGTGAAATAAGATGCCAAGAGAACAAGATAAGCTAGACTGGGGGGAAATCACAATTTCTCACAAAACAAAATGCTCTTACTATTTGATCTAGCAATCACACTTCTTGGTATCAATCCAAAGGAATTGGAAACTTAAGTCCACAAAAAAACCCCTGCACACAGATGTTAATGGCAACTTTTTCTTAACAGTTAAAAACAAAGATGTTCTTCAATAGGTGAATAGATAAACTGGTATATCCAGACAATGGACTATTAACTCAGCACTTAAAAAAAAAAAAAGGAACTACAAGCAGATAATGAAGATTAACTACCGGAAAAAGAAAACATGAAGATGAGGAGCTAATATCTGAACAAATGGAGATGGTCTATGAAAATGTTTGAATGCTGTTTGTCTAAAAAGTCCAGACTTCCCTGGTGGTCCAGTGGTTAAGAAGCTGCCTTCCAATGCTGGGGACCTGGGTCCTCGGGGAACTAAGACCCCACATGCCACGGGGCAACTAAGCCCGTACTAGAGCCCGCATGCCACAACTACTGAGCCCATGCACAACTAGAGAAGCCCATGTGCCACAACGAAGAGACCATATGCAGCAACGAAAGAGCCTGCATGCCGCAATGAAGACCAGACATGGCCAAATAAATAAATTTTAAAAAATAAATAAGATAAAAAGTCCACATAATCTTAGAGAACAGATGTTTATTATTTGCAACCAGAATGCTTTAGTTCTTGATGGCCCTCTCTGGTACACATCTATTAATACTTCACTGGACCAAACCACCTTGGAAAATATATGCTCATACAGGTTCTTTTTGTAAAAGTTATTTATGATAGACAACTGTGAACTGCACAAAGATACAGACTAAAATGGAATGTTTCAGAAAGAACTAGGATAAAACAGCATTAGGTAGTAATGCTGCTAAGTCTTTATTAGTGTTACCATGTAAATAATCTGAGTGAAAGTTTCCATTTTATGTGGTTTTAGGATACTTAAATTCAAATTTTTTATTTTTTAAAGTATGTTTGTAATTTACATTACATTAAAATATTAACGAGGATATGCCATGTATAATTTAAAAAATTGCAGTAAAAATATATCCATACCACACAACTCTACCATTGCAATCCTTCCTACAAAGGGGGCTCTTCTATTGGGTTCCTGACTGGGGGTGTTTGCATGTGGGGAGCACTACCCAAAGTTTAGATCTTGCAGTGTCTTTCAGAATTTAAAAAATAAACTGGGGACTTCCCTGGTGGTCCAGTGGGTAAGATTCCATGCTCCCAATGCAGGGCCTGTCCTTTAAAGCTTGAAGCCAGGCACTGACTTCTCTCTAGCTATAGAGTCCTAGATGGCATCTTCTTCCAAGATAAGGCTGTTTCATTTACATTGAAAAATCTGCTGTTCAGAGTAGCCACCTTCATTATCTCAGCTAGATATTCTGGGTAATTTTCTGCAGCTTCTACATCAGTACTTGCTGCTTCACCTTGCACCTTTATGTTATGGTGACAGCTTCTTTCCTTCAACCTCACAAATCAACCTTTGCTACTAGCTTCAAACATTTTTTCCTGCAGCCTCCTCATCTCTCTCAGACTTCACAGAATGTAAGATAGTTAGGGCCTTGCCTGGATTAGCTTTTGGCTTAAGGGAATGTTGTAGCTGGTTTCATCCTCTATTCAGACCACTAAAACTGTCTCCATATCAGCAATAAGGCTGTTTCGATTTGTGTGCTCACTGGAATAGATAGCACTTTTAATTTCCTTCAGGAACTTTTCCTTTGCAGTCACGACTGGCTGTTTGGTGCAAGACGCCTAGCTTTCGGTCTATCTCACCTTTTGACATGCCTTCCTCACTAAGCTTAATCATTTCTAGCTTGATTTAAAGTGAGAGACGTGCGACTCTTCCTTTCACTTGAACACTTAGAGGCCACTGTAGGGTTAATTGGTCTAATTTTAATATTGTTGTATCTCAGGGAATAGGGAGGCCCGAGGAGAAGGAGAGATGGGGGAACAGCTGGTTGATGGAGCAATCAGAAAGTTTATTAAGTTCGCCATCTTATATGGGTGTGGTTTACAGTGACCCAAAACAATTACAACAGTAACATCAAAAATCACTGATCACAGAGCACCATAAAAATGTAATAACAAAAAAGCCTAAAATATTGTGAGAATTACCAAACCGTGACACAGAGACATGAAGTGAGCAAATGCTGTTGGAAAGATAGCGTCAAGAGACTTGTTTGACGCAGGGTTACCATAAACCTTCAGTTTTTAAAACATACTTTGTTTTAGACTTACTGTTATTGCACAATTAACAGACTACAGTGTAGGGTAAACATAACTTCTTTTAAAATTTATTTTTATTTTTGGCTGTGCTGTGCGGCATGCAGGATCCTAGTTCTCCAACCAGGGATCGAACCCGTGCCCCCCTGCAGTGGAAGCATGGAGTCTCAAACACTGGACTGCTGGGGAAGTCCCAGTAAACATAACTTTTATATGCACTCGGAAACTAAAAAAATGTGTGTGACTTGCTTTATTACAACACTCACTTTATTGCGGTGGTCTGGAACTGAGCCCACAATATCTCTCCGAGGTATACCTATAATAGGAAATGAAGCAATCCTACCCCTCCCAGCCAGGGTGGTACAGAGGCCTAGTAGGGAGTCAGAACTCCCAACTCTGCCCAGCAGTAATGAGAAGTCCCTCTCCAACCCTGGGTGTCAGCAGGAGCTGGGTGTCCACCCACACCTAGCAGTAACGAGGTAGTGCCCTCTCTATTCCGACCAGGGTGGTGTCAGAGGAGGCCTGGTAAAATAGAATATTTAAATAAGACCTGGAGTCTCATAACACAAATGCCAAAAATGTCCCAGTTTCAATAAAAAAATCACTTGTCATACCAAGAATCAAGAAAATTACAACCTGAAAGAGAAAAGATAAACAACAGATGCCAAGATAGCATAAGTGTTGGAATTACCCAATGATGATTTTATTTTATTTTTTGGCTGTGCCACACGGCATGCAGGATCTTAGCTTCCCCGACCAGGGATCGAACCTGTGCCCCCTGCAGTGGAAGCATGGCGTCCTAACCACTGGACCGCCAGGGAATTCCCATAACAATTTTAAAGCAGTCATCATAATGTTGCTGCAGTGAGTAATTACAAACACACCTGAAACAAATGGAAAACTAGAAAGTCTCAGCAAATAAAAAGGAGACATAAGGAGGAACCAGAAGTAAATTTTATAACTGAAAAACATAACTAAGGGGAAAACCCTCAATGGATGGGCTAAACAGCATAAAAGAGGGGAATTAGGAAAGAATTGTTGGAACTCTTGAATAACAGAAATTATCCAATCTGAAAAATAAAGAAAATAGATGGAAAAAAAAACTGACCTGAGGGACAGGGACCTGTGGAACATTAACAAATGATCTAGTATTCATGTCACTGAAATCCCAGGAAGGAGAAAAAGTGCAACACTGAAAATGTAGTCAAAGAAATATGGCTAAAAACTTTCCAAATTTAACTACAAATTTGAGAAGCTGAGTACACCTCCAAATAGGATAAACCCAAAGAAATAGACACCAAGACACATCATAGTCAAATTTCTGAAAATCCAGCCACCCATTGCCTATCTTTGTAACTAAAGTTTCATTGGAATACAGTAAAACCCATTTACAATGTAGTCCAGCTCCATAGAAAGTTTTTTCTTTGAACTTTAAAACTTAAAACATATACAAGAAAAAAAAATAGTGAACCCTCACTGACCCATCACCCAGTTTCAACTATTATTATCTCATGGCCAACCTTACTTTTTCTATACTGGCCCTCTTGCCCCTCAACTGCTCCCTCCAACCTCCTCGGATTTTTTTTTTTTTTTTTTTTTTTTTTTTTTGGCTGCATTAGGTCTTCGTTATTGCACGCGGGCTTTCTCTAGTTGCAGCGAGCAGGAGCTACTCTTCACTGTGGTGCACAGGCTTCTCACTGTGGTGGCTTCTCCTTTTGCGGAGCACGGGCTCTAGGCGCATGGGCTTCAGTAGTTGTGGCACACGGGCTCAGTAGTTATGGCTCGCGGGCTCTAGAGCGCAGGCTCAGTAGTTGTGGTGCACGGGCTTAGTTGCTCCGCAGCATGTGGGATCTTCCTTGACCAGGGCTCAAACCCATGTCCCCTGCATTGGCAGGTGGATTCTTAACCACTGCACCACCAGGGAAGTCCCCCTCCTTGGATTTTTTTTTTTGAAGCAAAACTAAGATGCCATAGCTTTTCTGTGAATTCTTTTCTGTGACTATTGAAACAATTTACTCTCTTCTACTGGGAGACTATAAGCCAGGCGCCTCAGGAAACCATTCCATTCTTGCAACCATGTGGAACTTTCTAGTGACTTCCTATCTCATGCAGAACAAAATCTTTACTACAACAATCTACAAAATCCTATGTGATATGCTCCCCTGGGTCTCTCTCTCTAACCTCATCTCCTAACACTTTTTTCAACACCCATTCAACTTCAACCACACTGGTCTCCTTGGTGCTCACTGAACATACTAAGGATGCTTCTGCTTCAGAGGCAGTTATTGTTTCCTCTGCCTGTACAGTCTTTCCTGGATTATCTACATGGATCTCTCCCTAAGAACTCTGCTCACAAAAAAGCCAAACCATGTATATGTACAGATGATTCACTATGTTATAAAAGCAGAAACTAACACACCATTGTAAAGCAATTATACTCCAATAAAGATGTTTAAAAAAAAAAACCAAAACAAAACAAAACCTCTCTGATGTCACAGAGCTTACCTTTCAGAGGTGTAAAAATAGATGCCTACAGAGAAAAATAAAGCAGAAAAGGGGCATATGGATGGTGTTTGCAAGGGAGATTGTGGCAATTTTAAGTAATGTAGTCAGGGAAGCCCTCACTGAATTAAACACCTGAAGGAGAAAGATGGAGACACGTGCATATCTATAAGAGAAAGGATTGTACTTGCCAGGCTTCAGGAATAAGGAGGCCAGTGAGGCCACAGCCCTGCATTAAGAGAAAGTACCTAGCAATGTGGTAACATGGAGTGGCATAGCATACTATAAAGGTGATTATAAGGACTGTGGTGAAACTGATGGGGAAGCCTTTGAAGGACTTAGTGACTTGATATTTAGTTTTAACAGGCATACTCTGGCTCCTATTAATAGACTGGGGGTAGGTAGGGTGGGTGAGACTACTTACTGATGGTGCAAATTCTCCACTTCAGCCCTTGGCCACACCTTTTACATAACCTTGTTATACCCTCCCATGCAGACTCTGGGGTCCAGTCATGTGACTTTCTTTGACCAATAGGATGTCAGCAAACTGGCTCTGGGACACCATTCCTGAGGAGGCAGGATAAGCCTCAAAGCCTGGAACTGCCTCTTTTTTTTTTTTTTTTTT
>NC_041215.1:104678122-104683977 GCF_002837175.3 Physeter macrocephalus
TTTTTTTTTTTTTTTTTTTTGCGGTACGCGGGCCTCTCACTGTTGTGGCCTCTACCGTTGCGGAGCACAGGCTCCGGACGCGCGGGCTCAGCGGCCATGGCTCACGGGCCTAGCTGCTCCGTGGCATGTGGGATCTTCCTGGACTGGGGCACAAACCCGTGTCCCCTGCATCGGCAGGCGGACTCTCAACCACTGCGCCACCAGGGAAGCCCTCCTTAATGTACTTTTAAATTTCAAACACTCCTGTCACCGAAAACAAAAACCCTCTTTTCAACAAATGGTGCAGGAATAACTGGACATCAACATGCACAAAATTTAGGGACTTCCCTGGTGGTGCAATGGTTAAGAATCTGCCTGCCAATGCAAGGGACATGGGTTCAAACCCTGGTCCGGGAAGATCCCACATGCCACAGAGCAACTAAGCCCATGCACCTAGAGCCCGTGCTCCGCAACAAGAGAAGCCACGGCGATGAAAAGCCCATGCACTGCAACGAAGAGTAGCCCCTGCTCACCACAACTAGAAAGCCCACGAGCAGCAATGAAGACCCAACACAGCCAAAAGTAAATAAATAACTCAAGATGGATCAAAGATTTAAATGTAACACACAAACCTATAAAACTTCAAAATAACATAGGAGAAAACCAAGATGATCTTGGGTACCACAATGACTTTTTAGAAACCTACCACCAAAAGCACAACGTACGAAAGAATTATCAACCGGACTTCTTAGAGATCAACTTCTGCTCTGTGAAATAAGATGCCAAGAGAACAAGATAAGCTAGACTGGGGGGAAATCACAATTTCTCACAAAACAAAATGCTCTTACTATTTGATCTAGCAATCACACTTCTTGGTATCAATCCAAAGGAATTGGAAACTTAAGTCCACAAAAAAACCCCTGCACACAGATGTTAATGGCAACTTTTTCTTAACAGTTAAAAACAAAGATGTTCTTCAATAGGTGAATAGATAAACTGGTATATCCAGACAATGGACTATTAACTCAGCACTTAAAAAAAAAAAAAGGAACTACAAGCAGATAATGAAGATTAACTACCGGAAAAAGAAAACATGAAGATGAGGAGCTAATATCTGAACAAATGGAGATGGTCTATGAAAATGTTTGAATGCTGTTTGTCTAAAAAGTCCAGACTTCCCTGGTGGTCCAGTGGTTAAGAAGCTGCCTTCCAATGCTGGGGACCTGGGTCCTCGGGGAACTAAGACCCCACATGCCACGGGGCAACTAAGCCCGTACTAGAGCCCGCATGCCACAACTACTGAGCCCATGCACAACTAGAGAAGCCCATGTGCCACAACGAAGAGACCATATGCAGCAACGAAAGAGCCTGCATGCCGCAATGAAGACCAGACATGGCCAAATAAATAAATTTTAAAAAATAAATAAGATAAAAAGTCCACATAATCTTAGAGAACAGATGTTTATTATTTGCAACCAGAATGCTTTAGTTCTTGATGGCCCTCTCTGGTACACATCTATTAATACTTCACTGGACCAAACCACCTTGGAAAATATATGCTCATACAGGTTCTTTTTGTAAAAGTTATTTATGATAGACAACTGTGAACTGCACAAAGATACAGACTAAAATGGAATGTTTCAGAAAGAACTAGGATAAAACAGCATTAGGTAGTAATGCTGCTAAGTCTTTATTAGTGTTACCATGTAAATAATCTGAGTGAAAGTTTCCATTTTATGTGGTTTTAGGATACTTAAATTCAAATTTTTTATTTTTTAAAGTATGTTTGTAATTTACATTACATTAAAATATTAACGAGGATATGCCATGTATAATTTAAAAAATTGCAGTAAAAATATATCCATACCACACAACTCTACCATTGCAATCCTTCCTACAAAGGGGGCTCTTCTATTGGGTTCCTGACTGGGGGTGTTTGCATGTGGGGAGCACTACCCAAAGTTTAGATCTTGCAGTGTCTTTCAGAATTTAAAAAATAAACTGGGGACTTCCCTGGTGGTCCAGTGGGTAAGATTCCATGCTCCCAATGCAGGGGGGCCCGGGTTCCATCCCTGGCCAGGGAACTATATCCCACATACATGCAGCAACTAAGAAGCCTGCATGCAGCAACTAAGACGTCTGCATGCACAACTAAGAACTGGTACAGCCAAAATAAAAAAAAAAATTTTTTAATAAAAAATAAATTGTAAGCTAAAAAGAAATGAGCTATAAAGCTATGGAAACACAGAGGAACCTTCAATGCACATTACTCAAAAAATGAAAGCCAATCTGAAAAGACTACATACTATACGACACCAACTGTATGACAGTCTAGGAAAGGCAAAACTAAGGACACTAAAAATATCAGTGGTTGCCAGAGGTTGGGGGTGAGAAGGATGAATAGAGATTTTTAGAGCAGTGAAAACACTCTGTTATCCTATAATGCTAAACACATGAGGGATGTGGATAATGCGGGACGCTATACATGTGCGGAGCAAGAAGTATACTGGAAATCTCTGCACCTTCCTCTCAATTTTGCTGTGAATCTATAACTACTCTAAAAGTCTTTTTTTTTTTTTTTTTTTAAAAAGCCAACTGCGTAGAATCCTAGATTCCCCACTAACTTAAGCCATTTGTGGAATCCCACTGGGGGTGACAAGAAAGCAGCAATATTAAATTTGGGAATAAAGGGAGAACAAAATTTTCTTGGCTCATCTCTAGTTCTTTGTATTCTATAACCTGGTTTCATTGCATTTGGTTTAGAGAAGGAAGAAATAACTCCCAATGCTGGCAACCCCTAAAATGCAACAAAGCTAAACATTTCCAAAGACTTATTAAGGAAAACTCCAGGAAGAGATACACATCCATTCTTACAATAACAGGTAGAACAAAAATGGTGCTAAAAACAAACTATACAGATTCATATAAATTTTATAAGTACAAAAATTTATTCTGAATAAATCATTTTGTAATTACTGAAAAAGATGTTCATTACTTTACTTAGCTAATATTTACTTAAATCGAGTTATCCAAACAAAATAAACATGGCAATACAAAAATGTAAATTTACAAAAGCTGTACAAAATAACTTAATATTTAAAAATTAGACTGATACAGTCCATATGATCTCTTAAGGGAGCTATACAATTATAGATTTATATACTTTTTTTAAGGGGGTAAAAGAAAGGATGCTTTAAGGCTTCTTTAAGTGTAATCCTTTTAGCTGGATCATACTCCAACATTTTCTGAATGAGGTCAAAGAGAAGCTCATGTTCAGCATCTTGAGAAAGCATAAATTCCTGAAAGGAAAATAAATAAAATCAACAGCCTTTTTTACTACCACTTATTATAATTTTATTTCCCCACCAAAAAAAAGGGGAAAACTCAAGGTTCTGAACACTTAAGCAATGACCCAGGCTTACCTTCAGAGGTTTACAGCGCCTTGAAACATATCTGCCAGCAGAACTATGTTCATCCCAGTCTAATCGATCATGATGGAAATATTTACGTTTCCTAAGAGTAAGTCCATATCCATTCATGTTTATAATGTTGACAATGAAAACTTAAAACATCTAGCAAAGGTGATCGATGGCACTTACTCTTAAACATACCTGGTTTTCTGTATCATATGTTTTGGCAAAGGTCCAAGAATCCTTTCCATCATTGCCAAATGTTCCTTACTATCGTGTGTCTAAAATAGTAAAGAAAAATTATTAACTACTTCTATTTGCACATTGTGCTTTGTTCTTATTTAACACAGCTGCTAAATTTTTAGTCCATAGATTACAGGTCACAAAGGAAGGTGATCTCTAAAACAGGCATACTTTTAGCAAGTTACAGCTTAGAAAAAAAAATAATTAAGGCCTACAGGAAGTTCACCAACAATTTCCCTAAATAAACAAAGATAACTATTTGTAATATACTTAGAAATGTTTCCAATAAAATGATAAATTATAAAGAAAATACAAATGCCCAACAGCATCAGAATTACACGTGATTTTATTTCTTTACCTTTACCTACAATTAATAGTCTATGAGAGAAAAAGCACTACCTAAATGTGTGTACTTTGTGTTAAATTCATATAAACAGGCAATCTACTTTTGCAAAGTCATTGAAACAGATCATTGTCACTTACTGGAAATACTGTAAACCCAAGGTAATATTCAATAAGAATACATCCTATACTCCAGACATCACATGGTTGGGACCACCCTAGGGCTGCAAAGTAAAGCAAATTGTTAATGAAAAAATCCTCAATATTTCTCATCAACATGTAAAAAAACAAGGATATAATCTCATGTTTGAGCTGGAAAGATCCTAAAGGAATCACTTAATCCAAGCTTAAACATCATACGATAGCATAGCATATAAGAATTAGTTAGGGCTCTGGAGACATCTAGTTTCAAGCCCCAAATCTGGCTTACTCTTCTGGGACTGATTTGGGGAAAAAATTTTTGTCCTAAACCTCCGTTTACTAACTTGTAAAATGGGAGCAATCTACACCATGCAAAGACTGACTAGACATGACACGTATGAAGCATAACAGGCATTATATGATTATGTTTTAAAATCCCATCACGCGATTTCCCTGGTGGTCCAGTGGTTAAGACTCCATCTTCCACTGCAGGGGGCGCACGTTGGCCATGCAGCCAAAAAATAAATAAAAATAACATCCCATCACATATTACAAATGTGCAAACTGAATTCTAGAAAGATTAAGCAACTTCTCAAAGTCCCAGAGCTGACTACTTGGAATACGCAAGAGCTTAAAACCCTTAATGTGTTTTACTATACTAATCCCTAAAAGGGAAAAAGGTAGTCCCTCAAACACCTAGTACTGTAAATAAATTTTAAAGTTAGTTCCAATAAAGACATACACAGGTCTCAAAGCACAATTAAGAAATTCTTACCTAAAATAACTTCAGGTGCCCTATAGTGTCTTGTAGATACCAATGTACTGTGATGTTCATCATCATATGTTGCACTTCCAAAGTCTACAACTTTAACATCTGGATTTATTAAAGTACGTTCATCACGTTTCTGAAAGTCATAAATGATTTAAGGAGGCATTACATTAAGAAGGTGTAAAATATTCACTTAAAACTATGAAGATAGAACATCAAAGACTTACCATTTTGGGATTATATGCCTCTGTGTAGTCAGATTGTACAAATAAGATGTTTTCAGGCTTTAAGTCTGTGTGAGTCAACTTATTACTGTGCAGAACTGAGAATGAAACAGAAAAAGTTCCTGTATTCTAAAAATCGAAAACCAAAAACCTAACCAAATCCCAAAGCCCTACAACAAAAATCCTCTCTGAATGCCTTTTCATATGTCCAAATAAGTGGTCAACATTCAATAGCCTACTACAAAACCACCAGGGACTAAAACCCATTACCCCTCTAAAAAGTTAGTTCACTGACAGCTAACTGCTTAGAAGTATCTTTCTCTTATGAAGCTGAGATTTGCAATTCCTTAATTTTAACCTAGTGGTTCTAGATTATCATTTTTAGAAATCAGAAAGGTTAAACCAGTCTTAAACAATTTATTATTATATGCTGGACAATATTCTCTTTACTGAATGAAATGCAGTAAACTGACCAACCGCTTGTAATCAACCACATCTTTCTCCTACCTGCTCTTAAACAATGTTTTTTTTAAAAAAAATAATTTTATTTATTTATTTATTTATTTTTGGCTGCATTGGGTCTCTGTTGCGGTGCACGGGCTCCTCATTGCGGTGGCTTCTCTTGTTGTGGCGTGCAGGCTTCAGTAGTTGCAGCTCGTGGGCTCAGTAGTTGTGGCTCACGGGCTCTAGAGCGCAGGCTCAGTAGTTGTGGCGCACAGGCTTAGTTGCTCCGTGGCACGTGGGATC
>NC_041215.1:104684104-104722022 GCF_002837175.3 Physeter macrocephalus
CCCCCTGCATTGGCAGGCGGATTCTTAACCACTGCGCCACCAGGGAAGCCCTCTCTTACCTACTCTTAATTAAGTCAGGCCTCCAAGTCATATATGTTAGATTGTATTTTTTTTCTTTTCAAAGATTCAAATTGGTCTGGCATTAAAATCAGTCTCCATAAACTCGTTTCTGGAATATATGCCAAACACTTACAATTCACAGACTTGCATATCTGATATGCCATCTTCCTGATATGATCCAGTCGAAAGGGCAGAAAACCATTTTCCTTAATAAAGTCATAAGTACTAAGTCCTAGTAGTTCAAACACAATGCAGACATGACCATGATGTTCAAACCACTCCAACATCTGGACACAGCGGCTATAAACATATGAGAAAAAAACTGAGTACAGCCTCTTACAATTCAAATCTACCCGAGGCCATTTTCGAAGTTCTATTTTGATACTTACAATGTTCTGCTGGGGTCTGTTGTATTTAAGTGTTCCAGAACTTGTATTTCTGAGCGAGCAGCTTCACAATATCTATCCACATTTTTAACTATTTTTACTGCTACATGTCTACCTCCCCTGTTAATGAAAAGTTAACATTAAAAAAATGATAAAGATGATGTCCAATTCCATTTTTCCATCACTCTTCGAACTGTACTACTTCTATTCTGACCCATTGTGTTTGTTTTTCTGAATTTATAGTCTAGCATTCAGTTTTGTCTAATTATATGTAAGTACTCTAACTTCAACTCAGTGTAAGCAACTAGAATGACCTTTGGGCATATGGTAGGGTCGGTAACACATGCTGAATGACAGATTGTTTTCATCAGACCATCACTGACTTGAATTTTTTTTTGGTCCTTTAACTATGTACCAATAGCTCTAATTTAACAATACTGGGACATTATCACCTCAATTTACATTCCAACTAAAACGTAAAACAAGCATACATAGAGCAGTTTCTTCCTATAATACCAGTCACTGGCTAATAACTCCAATCTTCCTTTGGTCTAGGTTACCAAAAACGTTGGGATACAGTGGGGATAAAGAGTTCTAGCTCTCAGAACCTTACCAACCAATAGCAGGAAGCCTCTAATAATTCATTTAGAAAAGCTTTGCCATTCCAAAGGGGAAAAAAAATCAAACAGGAAACAAAGTAAAGAAAATTTCTTACCCTATGTTAAAAAATTTCAATCAGTTGTTTGAAGGGCACAGATAATTAAACTTATGACACCAATCTAGGAGAGTTCTCAGCTCTAGCTGTGTTACCCCTTATCAATTAGGTTACTTTCTAAAAATATAGGTTCCTAGGTAAACTACCCTGAAGATTGGTTCAATGTCTGGGGTAAGCAAAGCTCCACAGACTCCTAATATAAAACCAAGGCTAAAATCTACTGATCCAGAAAAAAAACAACAACAATGGCCACAACTGTGACCAGTGGGACAACAAAAGAATACTTTATGAAACAATAAAATCTATTCGCAGCTTGTAATTAGAGACTTACACATACTATTAATAGTTACTGCTTAAGAACACAAAAGGCTAGTAACTTTATTGGAGCTTCCTATACATAAGTTAAAAATCCAAGCTAAAAGGGTATAATGATGTGTCTAATTCATGGTCAGACTATATCTTAAAGCTGAATAAATTTTCTATACTGTTCACCTTCCCAAGTGCAATCCCAGGCCAGGATACTTACGCTTTATGATCAATGCACTCCACGACTTTCCCAAAAGCTCCTTCACCTAAAGTATCAACAATTTCATCTAAAAGAGAGAAATAAAACTCAGTTATACCAAGAAGTGGAAACAGTTTACTTACAATAAAGGCTATCAAATGCAGATTATTCTAGTTGATGCTACAAATTTCCTTAGTCACTAGATATTTTATTGGTCAACACTGCCAAAAAACATATATAACTATTTTTAGGTCTAATTTCATTCTTAAGCTAATTTCATTAACTTGATTTACTGTTTTGGAAGTTCTGCATAACAAACATTAAATTTCTAAAGAAAGTAAAAACACAATCCCCCCCCACCAAAAGAAATGGAAAAAAACAAACAAAAACAGAGAAAGAAAAAAAGATTTCCAAATCCCTGAAATCTTAATCTATATATAGATTATGTTATCTGAAAAGTTAATAAGTGTTGAAAAATATTCTATACATCTTGCACTTAGTACGTCTCCACTCTGACAGATCAGGTGACCCTCCTCATCATCCTCTACACTCCTGGTTCTTTTCCTTCGGTGACTCTTCTGGAAACGTCAAGTGGGCGGCACCAAGATCATCCAGCCAATCAATATACCCGAGTGAATTCAGGGCAGAATACGAAATTCATTCAGCGGGGAGATATTCAGGCATTCAGATACACGCCAGGCCACAAACGGTTGGCAGGAGCAATTTCAAATTCAGTCCCCAGAAATTCACAGGGCACATAGTTTATGTTAACAGGAGAAAAACATGGCAAGGAACAGATTTTCAGATAAGATACTCAAAGTGGCAAGGCAACAAAACATAATACAATTGTTTTTCTTTTTTTAAAAAAATGCTTAGTTGTAGCATTCACTGAAACATAATTTTAAGTTTCTAGTGTCCTAATTTAATGTTGCAAAATTGTAGAATATTTACTTGTCAAAAGCAGACTGTGGCCAAATTATAATTTCCCAGCTAAACTAAGAAAACAAATAACAAAACAGCAAATAAAATTAAAAATCCTAATTTTGGGGAGAAAAACAAATTGGCATACAAGAATAACACTATGGTATTTCAAATGTCATCTGAGCTTGATCTCCAAATTAACCCATAACCCATAACATTCAAATCTGTTTAAGTGGTTTCCTTAGTGAAAAAAGGATTAGAGAATATGCTTTGCCAGAACAAAGAGGCATGCACGGCATAATCCTCAGTCGTACAAGTATAAAAATTCTACTTCTATTTGTAGTAAGACTTTAATTTAACAAATCACATTTCTTGAAGTACTATAAGAAAACTTTCAGAATATCTTGTAATCCCTGCTATAAACTAACCTAAATTACCTCCTGTCACTGGAACAACAATTAGTTGCCAACTACTAATAAAATCTATTACTATATAACTATACACATATGGTATTTGAAGAATTTCCTATCCAATGCACAAACACAAAGAATCCTGCAAGTTAAAATCGAGACGACTTTATCTTAAACAGAACTTCCTCAAATGATCAAACACAATTTCAAGTTTTCCTGTTCCACAAGGGAAATAAAATTTCCAAAATATTTTAAAAGAGCTCATACCCCATGTGAACGATGATATGAAGTGCTGTGGTGAATTCTGTGTTTGCTTTTATAACTACTTCTTCCACTTCTACCAGAGGACTTGCTACTATGGTTCTGATATCTGCTTTCATGATCTCTATGACGATGTCCAGGTTCACATCCTTGATTGTAGTCATTTCTGTATTCATCAATGTAGCGTCGACTATGATAATCCTTCCCATTTATGGATCTGCTTTCCAGATAATAGCTAGAAAAAGAGAAAATGCGTTTTCAATGCTCTATGTTAATCCCAAATGTCCTCAAATTCTCAGTAAATCTCTTAAAACAGTACTCTTAATAAGATTTTACGCTTTTCTTACCAAAAAGCAAAAAAAATACCTCCCACATAATTTTATAACCTTTACAAGTTATCACTGGAAACAGAAATGGTAATCAGTTATTTTAAGTCGCCTCTAGTTTTAATCATGAAAATGTATTTTCCCCCGGTTTTACTGAGATACAACTGATATGTAACACTGTACTGAAAATCTTTTTATACTGAGACACTATAAATACCCTCATTACCTATCAGATGTTTTAGAGTAATTATATCTGCAGCGCTTGTTCTCCCGTGCACTGCTATGTGATCTCCTCCTCCTTTTATGACTGCCGCTGCTGCTCCGCCATTTTCCATAATCCCAATCTTTTTCATCCCAATCAGGACAATAAGTTCTCTTTGAGTGTCTCATCTACATAAAAGACAAGTTTTTCCCAGTTAAATACTACCCCACATGTCAACACTGCTGCAAATTCTCTAGTTGTGACGTTTTATTGTTCTTTTAAATCAAAGTTCAAAAATCATTATCACCCAACCTGAAATCACTGATAAACCCAAAGATTTTTTTTCTGCTGTCTCAAAATCTAGAGTCTGAACTTTATTCATAGATATTCTGCATTATTCATGTCACGCTCAAATTTACTACAAGAGTGTTGGAAAAGAAAAATAGAAAGGAGGAAATCCCAATTTCTGAACGTTGGGAAAAATCCTTTCCTGCCAGAAGCACAAACTCTTAACAACTTGAAAAAGACGTTATATAGAAACTTTTCACCAACTACCGTTCATACCAGTACTAACTGCCCGGGCCTCACCTCGTCTCTAAAGGCAACTCGAAATCAAGAAGCTCCAATTGTTCTGGGCGGGGGGCTGCAAAAATACCTTCGGCTTAACGGCCTCACTGCCCGACTTCTCTCACGCGCTCCTTCAAGTACGCCATATTATTTTTCTTTCCTCGAGATCCTAAACCTGACTTTTGTTTACACCACTGAAGGCAACGGCACGCGCCATTTTCCCCGGAATCCTTTAAGACTCAACTGGACATTAAGTTATACCGCCTTACACCAGGTCAACGTGTTCTTTCTTTTCATTTGTTAAGAACACTTCCTCAGAGGAGCGACACTTAGGCACATTCCAGAACCCGAGTCAACGCCATCCCCCGCAGGCAGCCTTGCCGTCTCCGCCCCGCCGCCATTTTACAGTCCGGCCGAGGCCTCCGCCGCCGCAGACAACATGGCGCCCGTGGGCTCCTGGGCTCGGCCCTCCCCGCTCCCTTTGGGGAAGGCAAACGTTCGAGAACCTTCCCCCGCCTTGCAAACCCTATCGCTACCCTCCACCAGTGACTGGAGCGTTGCGGTTCAAACAGAAATTCGCAGCGACGGGCTTGGCAAAGCATGGAAGACGAGCGGGCCGCCTTTGTGCAGCCGGGAGGGTAGGGAAAAGCGGGGGGGGGTGGTCACCGTGCCGGAGGCTGCGGGCGCCCAACAAGCTTGGAGGGGAGCGTCACAAGCGCTCTCGAGGCACAAAAAGAGGCCCTGACACCTGGCCTGCTTCCTCCGTCTTACCGTCCTGGAAAAGAGTCCAAGCCGAAGGAGACAATGCTTGCGACGCGACCACGGAGAAAACGCAGCTGGCTGCTGCGAGCTCCGGCAGCAAAATGGAGCTGACAGCCACCGCGTCAGGACTCTCCTGGAAAACACGATGACGCTGCAAGCGGGCCTCCGCCTCCGGGCGGGGCCTGCACGCGGGGAGGGCTGAGCCGACTCCGGCTCCGACTTGTGCGCAGGTTCTGGGTCGGGCGCTCAGCGACCAAAGGTGGAGAGAGGGAAGCTGTTGCTGGCCGCCATGTTGGCCCCGCTCTCCGTTCCGACTCTGAGAAAACATTGTAGGAGTTGGAGAGAAGAGGCTCGCTCATGGTCACTAAAAATTGTGTTTGTGAACGCTAGAAATGAGGAAAAGTGAGGGAAGCAGGGTACAAAACGGCCTGTGCCCTATTGCAACCGCTTAAACGATACTTTAAAAAAAATTACACCATATTTATCAAATAGCCCCAAATTGGGAATTGTCTGGATTTGGGCTTTTGTTAAAGTTCTGAGACCTGTTTAAAACTAGTTAAATCTTCGGTGGCTGGGACCCACACGCACTGAACTTGGATTGTAAAGATTTTTCCCGAGGTTTTAAAAGTCGAAGAAATGTGAGAGCATAAAGCCTGGAGACAGAAAGTGGAACTCCTCACAAGCAACATTTCCGCGTTAAGCGAGACCTCTGCGGTGTAAAGGTGAAGTAAACTGTAAAAGGGGGAAATGGAAGGTCATTAGAAGAAGACAATTATCAGGAAACAACCTCTGAACAACAAAAATCAAGCTGCAATTTTTTTTTTCCAAGCTGCAGTTTGATGGAACAAAGTAATTGCCAATCCTGACTCCCGCGCCCCGCCCCTTCTCCATTTTGTCACTTGAAAAAATCACGTACTCATTACAAATTTAGTGGAATGCATAAAATTATCACGCATTATGGTAAAGCGTAATCTTACTGGTTTTATTTAAACAGGAGAGCAGCGTAGATAACCTGCCGGATACGGATGCACAACTACTGTAGGGTAAAGTGATGAGGAATACGCATCCCCAAAATCCCTATGCTTGTTTGCATTTCTTAAGCCGCTTCTCAGAATGGATTTGAAGATGCTTTAAAACCATTAATACCTAGATTCTTACATGGGGTCAGGATCACTAAGTACAAAGTTAGTATTTCACTTGTGAGGGAGAAATTTCTCACAGTAACTTGTGAAATTTACAGCTATTCGGTATATGTTTAACAGCACATCTAAATGTTAAGCAAAACCTAGGGAATCCCAGTCCTTGGAGTATAACAGTTAATCGAAGTCGTTGTGCTAAACACTGTACATAAATTCTCACTTAATCCTAACAGCAATCTAAATATGGGCATTAGCCATGTTCTGCTATTACAGGTCAAAGTTGCAGTTTGTGCAGACAGCAATTTAAGAGTATTTAATTTCTTTAGCTGAAATCCTCACAGTAAAATTACAGGGTAAAAGCCAATGAAAAAATCTTGTACATGTTGCCAAAATTGCTTTCCAAAATGGTTTTAAGTTTAGCAGAGCCCACATACAGCCGATTACTGGTTCAGGATATATCCAAAGTTTCATTAATGAAGTTAGCCATTTTAGTGCGTGTGTTAGTGCATGCTATGGGCTGTTTGAAGGGCTATCCCCCCCCGCATATACTCATGTGTTTTTAAGTCCTAACTTCCACTACCTCAGAATGTGACTGTATTTGTAGTGTGGACTGAAAAAAATGCACAATGTGAGAGTAGTGAGGTAAGTTTTATTTGGGGCAAAATACCTGGGGAGATAGCCTCTCAGCTCTGAGAAACTGCTCCCAAGAGGTAGGGGGAGAAGTTAGTTATATATGATTTTAGTGAAGGGGGATATGTGCAGTCAAGCATACGTTTTGGCAGAAGGTCGCTGCTAGTCACGAGGAGCAGGTAGGTGTCTCCATTAATGATTTTAGTGCTCTTCTAGATATGAGAAGATGCAAGAAATTGGGCTCATAAAATCCTCTCCTGAAAATATCTATCTGAAGGCCTGTTCTGCCAGTTTTCCCCAAAGCACAGGGTGCCTCATTCCTATCTCCACTCTGAACTCCTTTCAAGGTGTGCTGAAAGTCAGTGACTGCAGTGGCTAGTGACTTCACTCTTATACACTAGAGCCAGATGGTAAGCGACAATTTTTAGTTGGCAGTAAATAGGGTCTTTATGATTAAATGAGGTCATTAGGGAGGGGCCTAATCCACTTTAGCTGGTGTCTTTATAAAGAGATTGGGAAACACACACCCAGAGGAAAGAGGATGTGAAGACAGGACATGGTCATCTACATGCCAAGGAGAAAGGCCTCAGAGTAAACAACCCTACCCACACCGTGATCTCCCAACTTGTCTCTAGAACCGTGAGAAATTTTTCTGTTGTTTAAGCCACACAGTCTCTGGTACAGTGCTTTGTTTTGGCGGCTCTAACTAAATTAGTGCATAACATTAAAAATTTTGTTATTTTGGTGGATACTGAACTTGTAACTTTATTTTCTAATTAGTGAAGTTGAACATTTTCTCTTGTGACTTGTGCATTCATACCTTATTGCTTTTTTGAATGTACAGTCCTCTTTTGTCCTATTTTCGTGCAGTTAAACCTATTCCATCTTTACCTCTGTCAAGTTTGTAAACTGAGAAATTCCTTTCTTCTTCAGAGGAATTCTTTGAAATGTTTTAAATTTTTCTTCTGTTTTCTTTAAAAAGGCAACTCTTTTATCCATCTGGAATTTTGGTACATCATGTGAGGTGAAATTCTTTTGCTTTTTTTTCTCCATGTCATTTACTGGTTATCCTAACACAATTTATGGAATAACTTTTTTTTTTTTTTTTGGCTGCACTGTGCAGCACACGGGATCTTGGTTCCCTGGCCAGGGTTCAAACTTGTGCCCCCTGCAATGGAAGCACAGAGTCTAACCACCACCAGGGAAGTCCCCTCTTCTCTTTTTTTAATGATTTTTGGATACTGCTTTAAATAAATTATGTATACACTTCTGTTTACACTCTATTATTCTAGTCTTATCCCTCACACCATCACAGTTTTAATATTGATATTTGCAGCTTTATAAAGATTGGGATTAATTCCTTTTTCATTATATTTAAAAATTTTTCCATTATCATGTATTCTTCTAGATTTGCTTTAGAATTATTATATGGAGTATCACTACCTGAACCACAATTGGTACAAATTGAGTTTAAAGAACCATCAATCCATTAGTGAAATAGTAACTAATCTATCCACTTTACTAAACTGATTAAAAGTTGAGTCCTTTGTATTAAAATTTATCTATTTACATGTCTCTTAGGTCCTTAGACTGTGCTCCCATGGAGTAGACAGTGTCCGATGTCCTTTGTATCCAAACCTGGAAGAAGCTCAATAAATTACTTACTAGTTTTAGTTGTTCAAACAACAACAAAAAAACATGTCTTCAGAAATACCCAGCATAGAGATTATGAATGTGTTGCTAAATGGATTTGGAAATTTCCAAGTTCAACCAAGGTATGAATTACAACTATTCAATTTGCCATTAACCAAAAGGTCTGCAAGCCTTCTACTCAAGAGCTCCAAACGAGGATCTAACAGGACTCAAGAATTCTAATGAATTCAGGTACAATTCAAGAATGGTGGCTGCAGCAAAAATAGCCATGAAGTCTTCCCTCCCCTGAGAGCAAGGGAGACAAAGGGAGCAGCGAGCAAGCGAAAGAAGCAGCACAGCCGGCCCTGAGAGAGTTAATCACTCCTTGTTTAAATGTCACTAATTTGTAGTAAGTGGATTTGTACTTTGCAAAGCGCACGTCACTCCCTGACACTAAGTAATTTACATTAGGCACCCATCACCCCTAACTCTGTGAGTTACATACCCCGCCTCTCACTCCCGGCACTTACATTCTACACGCCCCTCGTAACAAATCACCCCCTATAGTTTTTGAATTTCAGAGACAAGGTCACGGGCCGATAAACCAGAGGCAAATGGACGCAGTTACCAGACTGCCAGACCCCAATTACCAGGCAGCCTGACGCCAGCTATGACTGTTTTGAAATAATGCAAAAGAAAGGAAGCCTGCAAGACCTTCACTACTTCGATCCTTATCATATACCCTGGGCTGTGAGCACCACATGTAAAATCTCCCGATTCCCAAGGAGGCGGGGGGCGGGGCACAGTTCTTGAGACGCTAGCTTGCTGTGTCTTCCCTTCTGCCTAGCAGAAAAAAAAAGCCATCTCTCTCTTCCTCCAAAAACCCTGTCTCCGTATTTCTGTTCGGCCTCGGTGCACGGGGAAGCTGATATTTCAGCAACATGGTGACGCAGGTTTCAGGCATAGTTTGTTTATACTATCCCTTAAACTCATACAACTCCCTTTGCTGTGAAACCATGATTATTTGGCAACTTCTGATAGTCTGGGTCAAGGGTTGGCAAACTTGCTTAAACGGCCAGAGAGTAAATATTCTAGGCTTGCAGACTATTTGGTCTCTGGCACAGCCAATCATTTCTGCTCTTGTAGCACAAAACAACCAGAGCCACTGCATAAACATGGGAATGGCAGAGTTCCAAGAAAATGTTATCTGCAAAAACAGGTGGCCAGCCTGAGGGCTGCAGTTTGCCAACCTGTTGTCTAGTTGGGGAACCACATTACTTTCGTTTTAAAGAGAATTTGGGTTGATCAGCAATATTCCAGTCTTCTAGTCTTCTGAGTAGTTTATACTTACTGCCACGTAATACATGGAACAGAATGTCCATTACCCAGCTGCTAATGTGATCAGTGAACCAGTCAATTCAGTCTGAGTGGACAGAAATCAACGTTCTGGATTTTGATCCTCATGGTAGCCTACGAGAGGCCCAAGGGGGAGCCAGTATACCTCCCTATCTGTGAGATCCTTATGGGTACAACTAAGCAGACATAAGAATAAGACATAAGAATGAGCTCTAAGAACCCAAAAGTCATATTTGTACCACTAAAAAAATGGCACAGTTTGGAATAAAAATTGAGACAATGTCAGTCAGTACAAAAACTTCCTGACAATCAGTAAAATACTCTTTTAAGGGTGGTGACAAAAATTCAATGACATGTTTGGAGAAGAAAGATATCAAGTATAAGAAGTGGCAAACCAAATTCTGGCCTAAAAGAGGCCTTAATACTAATTCTAGAAACTAATGGTTAAATTAAAAGGGTGAAACAAAACATGAGGGCATTAGTGTAACTGGCCCCTCAGTTTAGTGTAAGGTATGGAAGGTACCAATAGTAACAAGAGAATAACTGCAAGCTAACTCCCAAATTGCAGTTAAGAAAGAATCAATTAATTAGATCAGCCATCTGCAGAAATGATACAAACGAAGAAATGTTTGGTATCAGTTTTAGGAATACCCCAAATCTAACCTAGGTGATCTAGACAGTGAGTGGGACATAGTTCTTGAACAAATCAATGGTAGAGCCTGATAAATGGCCAGATTAGGTGAGAGCCCTGATGTGGTTAAGAGCACAGCTTCCATTTACTTGCTACAGAACACTTACTACATGCCAGAAGCTTTATACACACTATTTCATTTAATCCTCACAAGAGTCATGTGAAGGATTATTTATGTATGAGAAAATTAAAGCTTGGAGATGTTAACTGGCCTAAAGTTAATAGTAGGGGGCACAGCTGTGATTCAAACCCAGACCAGAACTCTACAACTAACTGTATTTTTCAAATGGATCATCTGTAGAACTCTATCCTGCATTATATTTATTTATTTTTTACCCTGCATTTTGAAAAGATATATATATATATATATATATATATATATATTTTTTTTTTTTTTTTTGGACCTCTCACTGTTGTGGCCTCTCCCATTGCGAAGCACAGGCTCCGGATGCGCAGGCTCAGCGGCCATGGCTCACGGGCCTAGCCGCATATGGGATCTTCCCGGACTGGGGCACGAACCTGTGTCCCCTGCATCAGCAGGTGGACTCTCAACCACTGCGCCACCAGAGAAGCCCTGAAAAGATATATTTTTAAAAAATGTTCCATGGGCAAATCAGTTGGGAAATTCTGAATGTTTACTGTACTTCAAGACTTCTCTGAGCCTTTACTATAGATTTAAAGACCAGGGAAAATATCAACTGGATTGACTGGCCTTTCTAGGCCATCTCTTTATTTGTCCTTCCTCTTTCTAACTGTATAAAGTAAATAATTAATAGAAAATAATATTTCCAGGAGGTGGACTACATATGGTAGGAGCATGTAATTAGGGTGCTCAACAATGCCTGGATTTGAGACTCAGCATTTAAAAATGAATATTTATATGGAAAAACAAAATTAAACATAGGGTTTTTTTAAAAAAAAATTAAAGAAATGCATTAGGTAATAGTTACAGTAAAGAATACCCTCTAAGAACAGGGGTAAAAGCTGTTTGGCTTCCCTTGGTACCACCAACTCATAGAAGATCTTAGCTGTAAACACGTAGATCTTAGTTGTAAACAAGTTGTATAATGATGCAATCTCTGACATAATTAAAGCTGGGTAAACCATAATAGGTGTGTTCCTTGAATAGTTTTCCAAGTATTTATCCAGGTCTATTATAGCTACTGAGCAAATGGGTTGGCATGAATAGTTATGTCCTTAATGTGTACATCATTAAGAGGTCGATATGTCTTCTCATTTACTGGTAACTTCTCCAATTCATCTAGAGTCTCCAGACCATCTATTACCCTGAAAGAGAAACAATAAAATAGCCTGAGATTGAGACATAATATCCAAATACCTGTAGCAATTACAGTCTCTCACCATGTCTCATAGTTCTTTGAATTCCCCAGTTGAGTGTACAATAAAATATCGCTTTGATTTTCTGCCATAGGTAGGGGCCAAAATCCAGAAACAAAAATTCATTTTTATGCCTTTAGACAACAATAGCAATGGAAAGGAATATTTCCACCAAAGTATCTAAACATTGCATTCGGCCTCATTCACATGGAATAGCTACAAATGGGGCCAATATAACCAGTCATAAGGTTTTCTTTGTTATAGGAAAAACCTGGAGAAAGTATGTAAGGCTGACACTAGTGTTATCAGTACTGCCCTACGCTGAAGGTCCTCAAGTGGGTGGCCTCTTTGCACTTTATTGTTTAAATACTGTGTTTTTATTTTTTGCTTCTGGACAACAAAAAACAATATTCAGAATAGGATAAGAGAAGATCAACAGTTAAGCCCACTTCCAGCAAGCCCACTTCATGTTTCTATCAAGAAAATATATATACATATTGAGAGCTATCCTTCTAATATGTTCTAGAAAGTTAGTCTAAAACATTTGCTAAGAAAAAGTGGCTTTTTAGATTGTACCTCCTAGTGCAATTCAAATCAATTCCTAAGACATACTATGTACTTTAAAAAAGATAACATTTCCATTTTATTTTACATTTCCACTAAAGTGATACTATAACCAAAGCCTTTGGATTTTACACCCAAATGTAGGACAATTAAGGTCTTGAAATTATAAGTTTTAAGTGCTTTCCCATGGGAAGGAAATCCAAAAAAGAGGGGATATAGGTATATGTATAGCTGATTCATTTTGCTGTACAGTAGAAACTAACACAACATTGTAAAGCAACTATACTCCAGTAAAAACTAACTAACTAACTAACTAACTAAATAAATAAATAAATAAAGGCTTTCCTACCTTCTGGGTCAGTAAGAGAAAAAGAGGGTACAAGAAACAGATCTCAGGCGAAAAAGGGCATGTGGCATTGAGGCAAGTAAGCCTAGTTAAGTATCTGGGACACGGGCCCCTTTGAGAACCAGTGGAAAGCTATGTACCCTTTTTCTCAGAAAAATGTATGTGCATATATACAAAACAATTTCAAGGAGGTACTGGACCAAAGATTAAGAATCCTTGTTCTAAACTCTACAGTTTTTTTACCAATCCAGTAAGATAAGTCCTGGTAATTACTAATCAATAATTCTGAATGGTGGGTTAAGGGAGGAAAGAAAAAAAAGGGAGTCTGGTGCTCGCTTCGGCAGCACATATACTAAAACTGGAACGATACAGAGAAGGTTAGCATGGCCCCTGAGCAAGGAAGACATGCAAATTCGTGAAGCCCACAAAAACTACTAAAGGCTATAATATTCCTTTTCATTGACTATTATTAATCTATAAATTAGACATGTATATGGAATAAAAAAGAAAAGTTGTAGACTCTTCTATTTTTAATTAACCTAGCTTGGCATTCAAACTGTTAAATAAAACAAACTCTAAAACTGTGCCTTGGTTTAAGCGTAGTAAATATTTGTTGACAAACTGACTTCCTGTTGATTTATAAAAGCAATTCCCAGGTAGAGTGCTTGTAATGGATATTCTTGCAGAGACTGCTAAACACTCCCTAGGATCCAATCTCCCCTTCTTCTTATTCACAGAGGCCTGGTTTTATTGCGAGTGGCAATATGTCTGGCTAAGAAACACTGCCTACCCTCCCTTGTAGGTAAGTTCTGGGCTTTCCAGGAAAGCTCTTGAGAAAGGGGCTGACTCAGCTGGCAAGCACCTTTGCCCTTCCTTCTTCTTCCTGCTTGGAGTACAACTGTTCCGAATGGGGCTGTGCTGCCCAAGTTATGGCCATGAAGTGAGCTTCAGAATGATAGCTAAAGACGGTTGAGAAGAAAGACAGAGGCACCTGGAACACTGGTGATATAATAGAACCACCATCCCAGTCCATCTTGTTTAAGCAACTGTTTTTCAGATGTGTTAGTTGATGCAAGATGCTATTCTTAATGAAAACAAATACATACTGTTAACTTGCATAATGATCCTGAAAAAATAGTACTGGCCCTTCTTTTACAAAATAAGAAAACTGAGGCTCAGAGAGGTTGTACGTTTCCCAAGGTCACAGGGCTGTTACGTGGTGGACTTAAATTTCAGGTACGTTTAGCTCTCATACTGCTCTTTGAGTATTAGTTATGCTATGATCACAGCCACTCATATGCATCCTTTGCATTGAAATTCCAAAGAAAACCATAACCAGAATACTCACTTTCCAAATACTGTGTATTTCATGTCCAGATGTGGCTGCTTCCCATAGGTGATGAAGAACTGAGATCCATTGGTGTTTGGGCCATTATTAGCCATAGATACAACACCTCTAACGTTGTGCTGAAAAAGAAAGACCAAAGTATTAGCTGTTTTTACATAAGTATTCCAAATAAAGGACTGAAACAAGACGTGCACTCTACCTTGCCAGTATTTAAGGGATCAAGAAAACATGTAATCAGCTTCCATTAGGGCTAATCCAAATGTTCAGTTTCTGTATTATCTGTATCTCTGGAAACTTGTATCTAAGTTGTTTATATATCAAATCATATTCCCCAATTAATTTCACCTTTGGAGAAGCAGAGCCACAAACACTTTTGGCAATACCAATGTATAACAGAAATAATCCTTACATTTATATTAAGGAACAGTGTGCTGGCATGAAATGATCAGGCAGACAACAAAACCAAAATCCCCATAATCTCTTCACATATACACTGGACTCTGGCTAGTTTCTTTATCTGTAAAACAAGGGAGGTTGGACTAATTCAGGGGTTTATTCATAATTCAAATGCTCACAAGGGTTACCAGATAATAAATTGATAATTGGGCAGAATGTAAACATTAGGGAATGGTAGAGCCTGACAAAAGGAATAGTGTAGCTCTTGCCTCATGACGTTTACAATTTTTTTAAACCAATGGCCATAGAGAATGCATCTGTGGGTCTTCCATCCATGGGCAGTCAGTTTATAACCCCAGGACTGGATGATCTAAGGAAGGCCTTGTCTAACTCTAATATTCATGATACTATTTGCTATACAAAGGACTGTGTACAGGAATTAAAAGGACTTTACTGATAAGACTGAAGACAGACAGAACTGTCTTACAGGGAGATGCCCAAATATAAAATATACTAAAAGTAACTCCAATGATTACTCTATCTTTCGCTATTCATCAGGGGACACTAATAAGACAAACTACAGAGATGCAGCTTCATAGAGATATTAATGCTTAACTGTTCCCTAAAAGGTGACTACCAATAACATATGTAGTGTCTGATACATACATAAGAATATATGTACCACTTACAACTTAATAAAATCAGCACCCATTAACCTATTTCCAAGTTTTAAGAATTAAAATTTACCAAACTGTTGCATATGCCTATGTGCTCCTCTCAGCTATTACTTCAGCCTCTCCAAGAGGTAACCAGTGTTCTGATATCTTTACATTCAATACATGCCTATACAATATATTGTTTCCTTTTGTTTGTTTCTGAGCTCTATAAAATAGTATCATACTATTTGTAGTCTTCTGGGAAATGATTTCTACACTTAACATTATGTTTCTAAGATTCATACATGTATACATAGCTGTAGTTCTGATTTCTTTCACTGTATAACATTTTACTTCTGAATATACTACAATTTGTCCATTCAAAGATCAACAGACATTGTTTCTAGACTTTTGTTATTACCAATAGTACTCTAGGAACACTCTTGTACATGCTTCCTAGTGCACATGTAAATGAATTTCTCTAGGGTAAACATGTGGGAATGGAATTTCTGGGTTAGAGTACGTTAATATTTGATACACATCCTCAACTCTGGTATATAAGAAAATAGTTCTTAACCTTGTCTGTCTAGGAATCACCAGGGAACCTTAAAATACAATCGCAGTCCTAATCAGTTCTACTGACTTTTTCTCTAGACTTAGGGAGGTAAGGCCCTAATCTTTTATAGTTTTAAAACTTCCACAGGTGAATCTGTAACAGCAAAGTTTGAAAACCACTGGCATAGGATGACAGATTAGTACCAAGGAAGCAGTCATTCATTAATGCCTAAACAATCATTTCATTTCCAATTCAGAAAAAGGATGACTTTTTAAACAATTTATCACCTCCTAACCCCAACTCTGTAACCATATTTCTTTATGATAGAAAAGCAAAAGGATAAATTACTCCTAGTCACCATCCAGAGATAAACACTGCAATGAATATTTTTCAGAAGTTTTGCTGAGTATATTTTACTATAACTGAAAAATAATATACTAAATTATATATTCTGATTGAGGAGAACTGATGTCTTTTTTTTTCTAATTATAAACTTATCATTCTATGCAGATACAAGTCTGAAAGACCACACAATAAATTGTTAACTCATGTCATCTCTGGGGAATGGAACTGATTTTTTTTTTTTTAAATTGGCATGTACTAGTTTTTTAATTTTTAGAAAAATTCTTTAGAAAGTTTGAAAAATACAGAAAAAAGAAATATAAATATCTAATTTTAGTTACTATGATGAAGATTTATTTATATGCACTTCTCTTTGACCTAGTTGAGATCTACCACAGACATTAAGTTAATACAGGAATGTTCAAACATCTCAGAGAAGACGGTAAAAGATGGAGATTGATAATAGGCAATACTGCAAGCAGGAGGTCTGATAGTCTCTCCTCTCCACTCTCAAAAAAAAAAGGTCGGGGCTTCCCTGGTGGCGTAGTGGTTGAGAGTCCGCCTGCCGATGCAGGGGACACGGGTTCGTGCCCTGGTCTGGGAAGATCCCACATGCCGCGGAGCAGCTGGGCCCGTGAGCCATGGCCGCTGAGCCTGCGCGTCCGGAGCCTGTGCTCCGCAACGGGAGAGGCCACAACAGTGAGCGGCCTGCGTAACGCAAAAAAAAAAAAAAAAAAAAAAAAAAAAAGGCCAATGAGGGACTTCCCCGGCGTTCCAGTGAAGACACCGCCTTCTAATGCGGGAGGTGAGGGTTCAAACCCTGGTTGGGGAACTAAGGTCCTGCATGCCACAGGATGCAGCCAAAATTAAAAAAAAAAAAAAAAAAAAAGGCCAATGATTCATGTCATTTAACATGAATTTCCTCTCACTGCTGTGGCCTCTCCCGCCGCAGAGCACAGGCTGTGGACGCGCAGGCCCAGCGGCCAGGGCCCACAGGCCCAGCCGCTCCGCGGCATGCGGGATCCTCCCGGACCAGGGCACGAACCCTTGTCCCCTGCATCGGCAGGTGGACCCTCAACCACTGCGCCACCAGGGAAGCCCTCAACATGAATTTTATAGTGAGGCATTAAGCCCCTTAGGTACATTACTGATTAAACATTTCAGATTGGACCCAAAAATGAGCTCACTTAATGTCAAGATTCATGTGATGGTGAGACTCCAGTATATATTAGGCTAGAACTGCTACTTATATTTTCTCCCTGACATCACTTATCAAGTGTGCAAAAACTACAAAAAAGTATCTTTACTAATTATTTTAACCTGTATTATTACAACATATGTATCAAAGTTTCCAAGTGTAAACACAGCATGAAAAAATAGATTTTGAAGTATTTTGGATTTACCTTAAGATATTCACTGTATTCATCTTCAAATTTCTTGCCCCAGATACTGCTACCTCCTCTTCCAGTACCTATATTACAAGATGAACAAATGAAAAAAAGTATTTAATTAAAGCTGAAAAAGGGTTCATTTTCTAAACATAAGGGCTAGTTTATATAGCGTAACCCTTTAAATACAAATAAAATTTGGTATGTCCTCTCTTACTTACCAAAATTGAACTTTAAAAACCATAAAAATAAAATATCTCTACAAAAACCAAAAACCCTCCTTATCAATATTGTTCATATTTTAGGGCTCGGTGCTAGTAGCTTCTGCGTAAAAATTTCTTGCTAAGGTAAGTTATAAAAACCCCACATGCTTTTATTTTTCTATTCTTTGTCTAGCCTCTTCTTCACACTACATACCCTAGGTATATACTCTAGGTATTACTGGAATAACTTACCTGTCGGATCTCCTGTTTGAACCATGAAACCCTTGATATTTCTATGAAATATACAGCCATTGTAGTAATTACTGGCACAAAGAGCCAAGAAATTCTGAAGAGAATAAAAACAATGATTGAGAAATGATGTAGCAGAAGAACCATTTAAGATTTAAGAATATTTAAGATAAAGAATCAATTGTAGGGACTTCCCTGGTGGCGCAGTGGTTAAGAATCTGCCTGCCAATGCAGGGGACATAGATTCGAGCCCTGGTCCAGGAAGATCCCACGTGCCGCGGAGCAACTAAGCCTGTGCGCCACAATTACTGAGCCTGCACGCCTAGAGACCATGCTCCACAACAAGAGAAGCCACTGCAACGAGAAGCCCACTCACCACAACTAGAGAAAGCCTGCTCACATTAACAAAGACCGAACACAGCCCCCCAAAAAAAGCCAATTGTATTTACTGAAAACACTACAACAACCTATTTAAATGATCTTTTAGGCATTACTTTGGATAATGTCACTGCCTAAAACTCTTCAATAGCTTCCTTCTGTTCTTAAAATAAAATGCAAAATCCTCAGGAGAGCCTAGCAAGCCCTGCATGACCTAGCCTACTTCTACATCTCATAATGATAATAACCCCTTCCCTGCTGCTTACTGTGTTAACCCCATCAGGCTTCTGAAAATTCATCCAAAAAACACAGGCTTTCCCACCTTAAGGCCCTTGTACCTGCTATTTCTATACCTGGAATGTTCTTTTTATAAGTCCTTCCAGAGAGATGCCTTCATTACCTTTTGCACTCAGTTTTTAAAGCATCACTTTCTTGGCTAGGCTTGCCCTCACCTTCTTTTAAATATATCCTTTCCCATTATTCTCTATCTCAAAACTTTATTTCCTTCAAAGCATTATTACCCTCTAGAATTACTTTTTTTCTAGAATGAATCTTCCCCCCTGCCTATCTTCCCGGGTAGAATATTAGCTCCACAATAGCAAGGCATGTCTCTTGTTCATCACTGTAGTTCTAGTTGCTGGCAAGATAGCCTTCCATAAATAAATTACTTAATGAATGAATATATATAGCTGACTCTTTTTCCTTCTTGTATCTCTCTCTTTTTTTTTTTTTGGCTGAGCCACGAAACTTGCAGGATCTTAGTTCCCCAACCAGGGACTGAACCTGGGCCATGGCAGTGAGAGAACCAAGTCCTAACCACTGGACCGCCAGGGAACTCCCTCTTTTTCCCTTGTTTAAATGACAAGGATAGAACCTTGTCATTTAAACAAGTGAAATAATGTATGGAACAGTTCTCTTACCTAATATCTAATGATTATTTACATTTCTTGAGGAAAATGAGCCAAAAGAAAAAGATACCAGGCACTCTATGGTTAGAGAAAAATGCTCTACCCTTTCTTTGATCCACCTTTGACATCAGAAAAAGAAGTGTAAATTAGACCAGAAATTATCATTGTGGGTTTTTCTTGACAGTAGTTTTACAGAAACATTTTTTCTGGATGTTGTTTAAGTTAGATGACTCAATTTCAAAATGGTTATCCTGTTGCATTAACTCATCTTTTATACATACATTACGGTACTCACTTCACATGTTTTGGGTGTCCTCTCACAGAAGACTTCTATTTTAATATCACCTACATCTGTATGCAATGTCACCGACTAAAAAGGAGAGAGAATGTGAGAACGAATGAGACTTCTTCAGGTGATTTCGTGCACTGTATCATTTCCCTAACTAGATATTAAAGATGACTATCTGAATAAAAACAGAAAGAAACACCATTTCAGAGATGATCCACCCACACAGTAGCTCTGAGAGATACGTTGTATTTCTTCAAAATTTATTTCAGCAGTAGAAAAAAAATTCCAGAAGAGAAATATAAATGTTAAGGTAAATGACATCTATGCTAAAATATTTGGGAGCAAATATTGTGATGGAAATAATCATTTTAAGTTTGAATTTTTCATCAATAAAAATAAAAAGTTTTTATGTTAGCATTACTGACTTAAATGGCAATTCACTAAGTCATTAATATATATTGAAAAATAGTAAGAAAATGACTTTTACAAACATAGTTTCCACCATTTCCCTTATGTAATTTAATTGCGAGAGACTTAAAAAACAATTTCTTTCTCCACTAAAGACAACAGACATAAAAAGCGTCAGTGTTTTCAGATCGTAAAAGTGCAGAGGTAACCAGAGTACTTCTTCTTGCTTGCTTTTTGTTTAATCTGTTGTTTTAGTAGCTAGAATATTCCTTTTGTTACCCATTCCAGAGAGGGTGGAAAACTTCTAAGGCTTCCTTTTTAAATTCTCTTCTTACAATAGTTGTCCACCTTAGATCAAGAGCAAAAGGATCCAATTAAAATGATCACACCTGGCTATGCTCTTCTGACCCTGCAACACCACCTTTCCATGTCTACCCATCTTGTATCAATCTTTTTCCATAAAGGGTAAATTCTGTGTTTTGTTTGTTTGTTTGTTTTTTGCGGTACGCGGCCCTCTAACTGCTGTGGCCTCTCCCGTTGCGGAGCACAGGCTCCGGACGCGCAGGCTCAGCGGCCATGGCTCACGGGCCCAGCCGCTCCGCGGCATGTGGGATCTTCCCGGACCGGGGCACGAACCCGTGTCCCCTGCATCGGCAGGCGAACTCTCAACCACTGCGCCACCAGGGAAGCCCAAATTCGGTGTTTTAAGTGAAAAACATAAAGAATCTGAAATCACTTTACACTGTATGCTTCTACAGATTATCATTGCTCTGTTTTGTCACTGAAATTTCCATGCAGTTTTATTTCCCTTGACTGAATTTCTAAAAATTACTTATAATGAAAGACATTCATAAGAATTCTGTAAAATTTACCATTTTTCTTCTTGATGCTTTCAGGAAGTAGTTACTTTCTCAGTTTACTGAGAGAAGTTCAAAAACGAGCCTCTATTTCCAAAAGAAAAAACAATTAAATTCATTTCCCTCTCTTAACTCACACTTGCTCATCTTTACCGCATATTTAAGAGAAAAAGTCTCGATGAGCACCCATCCTGCCCCAAGTAATAGAAACCCGGTTATGAAAGCGATCAGGCGATACTACTCGTCTCAAGCCCCTCAACTCCTACCTCCACTGCTCACTCTTCACGGGCCGGGTACATTCCCTCCTGGGGGTCTAGGCACTGGGTGTTCCCCTTGCCTGGAACACGTACACTCATACATCTGTACGGCTATTTTCCTTACCTCCAAGTCTCTTCTCAAAAGTCTGGTCTGGACCTGATAACTCTATTTAAACCTGCCTTAACGATTTCCTTTTCCATAGCACTTAGCACGAATATACTCTATGCTTTACTAATTGTCTTATTTCAACAACACCCTCCCCGTACAGAATACTCACTGGAAGCAGCCCAAGAACTAACATACACAGCGCTCTGCGAGCATTTGAGTTAAGTGAATGAAAGAATAAGTGACGTTACCCCATACTTACTTAACCACTTCGATTAGCACAGCGGTTGTTAAAAGAGCAAAGGTGCAATCGCAGTTGCCCCCACGGGTCTGTAGATTTGAAATTAGTTTCTTCAGGCCACCGGAAGTCGAGCAAGGGACCCATTAGAGAGAACGCCCCTCACCTGCTCACCTCCTCCCTCCGCCCCCTCCTCCCTGTCTCAAACCAAACGACTAGAACTACGGAGACACCAATTTCTCCCCACCAGGAACACTTTTGACTATGAAAGGGTTAAAATTATCTTTTAATAATTACACTAGGACAAGAAGCGTAACTCTAGTCAACCCCTAGAAGTGCCTTGGGCTCAGACGCAAAACCGGAAGGACCACCTCCGACCGGCTCCCCCGCCCCGCCCACTTTCACGAAGCCAGGAAGTTTCGCGCACGACCGGAGGAAGCGCTAGCTGAGTTCCCGGGGCTGGTGAGTCTTGGGCGGGTTAAATTTCAGCGTGAGTAGCTGAGGCCTTGGAGGCGGGCTGTGGTTTACGAGCCTGCTGCAGCGAAAGGTGGCAAGGGAGGAGATAGGCGCAGAAAACCGGCTTGCCGCGGGTGCGCATAGCGCTCTAGAGGGGCCGGGGACTTAACTCAAGGACTTATCGGCCGTGCCACCTGCGCTCTTCATTGCCCTAGAAAAGGCCTGAAGTGGGACCGAAACAAGAGGGCGCAGTTTGCAGGCTGTAAAGTGGGCCTTGCTAATGAATCTTAATAATAAATAGTGCAGACTCTAGGCCAGGCATTGTTCCCAGCTTCACGGTTAAATCTTGCAACCACGCTGTGAGCTGGGCACTATTATTTGCACCCTTCAGAGGTGGAAACCACAGAGGTGGAGTCCTCTGAGACAGCTGTGGCTTTGGGAGGCAGTCTGGTTTTAGAGTCGGTGCTCTTCCCACCATGCTCTGCCGCCTCCCATTCTCGTTAATTGTGACTTCAAGCTACTCAGCTTCGTAGGAAATGGGGAGTGTTTTGTTACTTACAAGGACTCCTTCACATGTAACTGTAGGTAACAGAACCGGCGTGGTGGCCCACTAGAGCTTCACTTTAGGGCTTGCCAGATTTAGAAGAGTCTGGAGAATGGAGTAGTATCGGGACGTGGAATCTGGAGAGTGGAAGTGGTATAAGGACCCTTAGAAGATATTCCAAGACCCCAGGTTCGAGTGGTTCCACGTCACTCCAAACTGTATATTGAATAAGTGCATTAATTATTTCTTTTTTCTTATTTTATTTTATTTTTGGCTGCATTGGGTCTTCGTTGCTCCACGTGGGCTTTCTCTAGTTGCGGCGAGCGGGGGCTACTCTTGGTTGCGGTGTGCAGGCTTCTCCTTGCCGTGGCTTCTCTTGTTGCGGAGCACAGGCTCTAGGCATGCGGGCTTCAGTAGTTGCGGCTCACGGGCTGTAGAGCGAGGGCGCAATAGTTGTGGCGCACGGGCTTAGTTGCTCCACGGCAGGTGGGATCTTCCCCGATCAGGGCTCGAACCCGTGTCCCCTGCATTGGCAGGCTGATTCTTAACCACTGTGCCACCAGGCAAGTCCCAATATTAAGTATTTCTGCGTACAAATATTGAATAAAATTTGCTTTTTAAATTGAGTTGAGTATTTCATTAAATTTACAATTGACTGTGCTTTCTTGTTAATTATTTTGCATACCATGAAATGCTTTTCTTCAAAAACAAAAGTGTTCATAGATAGTAAATTTAAGAATGGAGCTGACAGTGTTATCTTTTGTATTGGATATAGATGTCTACAAGGCTTACAGACTGTGTGAGCCCTTACATCTTCACCTCTCCCACCTCTTGATTCTGGCCTTTGTGTGGCAGGTAGCTGTTGGCTCAGGGGCAGCGGCTCCTGCCCTTTCCTGCCTTGACCCTACCCTTTCACAGAGTGACTCACCTGTGCATCCCATGGTTCTGGCTGCTGATAAAACACTTAACTTTTTTTTTTTTTAACTAATTTTTTTTTGAATTTTATTTTATTTATTTTTTATACAGCAGGTTCTTATTACTACTTTATACATATTAGTGTATACATGTCAATCCCAATCTCCCAGTTCATCCTACCACCACCCACACCCCGCCACTTTCCCCCCTTGGTGTCCCTACAAAACACTTAACTTTTTAAATATGTTATTGTTACTCTTTTGATAAAGCACTTTTTAATGGCAGTATGTACCACCGTAACTCCAAATTCTGCTATGATGGGGGAAGGGGGACTGTGTCAGTCTGTATAGTAAGCATTTAGTGCTGGCCTATTTTGGTGATCCTGAGATACAGAAAAGGTAGTTTCTGTCCTCCAGTAGCTTTAGCGTACCGGGGGAGACAGACAAACAGGAATATAATATTATGAGAATAACTAGTGCAAAAGCAGGTGGGACAGGGAGAGGGAAGACACTGAAAAGGAAGGTTTGTCAAGAAAAGCTTTATTTAGGAAGTCGAAAGGGTCTTGGAAGGAAGGGTAATATTTAGAGAAATGGAGAAGGGTGGTTGAAGTACGGGTGGGGAGAACAAGAACAAGGGTGTGTGGGAGGGGGCAGGGAGGAGGGAAGGAGCATAATTGTGTGTTGTGCACCAGGCTTGTGCAAGGTGACTTAAACATATTAATCCATTTACTCCTCCAGACGGCCTGTGAGGTAAGTTACAGTGTCTCCATTTTGTAGATGAGAAAACAAGCTCAGAGAGGTTAAATGACTTACCTATGATACCATGTGCCGGTAAGTGGCAGAGCCAGTATTTGAAGCCAGGCACGTAGGACTACAGCTCTTTTGCTCATATGCTTTACTGTCTCAGAGGTCCATTTTCTGTGTTTTGACTTCAGATACTCAGTTTTACCTGACTTCTGCATGTTGTCATCTCGTGTATGCCTGGTCCCCACGACAGTCCGCCTAATCCATTCCCTGATCTGCAGTTCTTCCCGTTCCTTCATGGATCTAAAGGCTCTCCTTTCCTCCTTGAATGACTTTGCATCCCTCTCATTTGCTGAGAGCTGGGACAATGTTGGATTACTGGTGGAACCAAGCCCACCACACACTGTAAACACGCTCTTCCTAACCAATGATTTGACAGAAGAAGTGATGGAGGAGGCGCTGCAGAAGAAGGCAGATCTCATTCTCTCCTACCATCCGCCCATTTTCCGACCTATGAAGCGCATCACCTGGAAAACCTGGAAAGAGCGCCTGGTGATCCGGGCGCTGGAGAACAGAGTCGGGATCTACTCTCCTCACACGGCCTATGATGCCGCTCCCCAGGGAGTCAACAACTGGCTGGCTAAAGGGCTTGGTGAGAAGCCTCTTGTTCTTTCATATTGAGTATTTTCCCTACCAGTGCTTTGAAATTTTAGAATGTCTTTCCAGTAGTGTTTTAACTGCTTTAGGGATGGGGACCATTATTCTATTTTTATATATTTTAAAATAATCTTGCTGAAATCTGGCAATTAAATTGCATTTGAAAAATGAAATTTTTATCCTTAGTGAATAAGGACAGCATAGGAAATCTTCATTTTTGATGGAGCTTTGTGATTCCTTACTCATGTGGCACAGTGCCTGGCACTCAGGCACTCCAGAAACGCTTGTTAAACTGAACTGAAAGCTCAAGCCTCTCCAAAATATACTTCATATGTCAATCAAATAGAGTTTTATTGGATTAGTCCTTATGCCCAGCACAATGAGGGAATTCAGCATATGTGTTTTAGCTTTTAGTAAGTCTTTTTAGTTTACTCATTTTGGGCTGAAGCTTCTGCGATGATATAATCTGGATTAATGTGGTCAAGTAAATTGTGAGCATTTGCGACTTGAATCATAGTTTACATGAGTAAATTTAGTAAGCAGTCACGATTCTATATGTTATGTAAAAATTCATGAGTCAGTCTTGTCCAACTTTTTGTGATATTTAAGAGTCTTCTGGAAAATCTGAAAATAAATTTGATTATGTATGTCTATACTAAATCCCTAAATTATGGGGATTGTTGGATGTATATATAAGGGATATGTATGTATATTATGTAAGCATCTGAGAATGAATCTTTTCAAAAATATTCATTTCTTAGAAGTTTTGCCCATAGTGGTTTATCTTTCTAATTTTTTAATAAACCCACAAAAACTCCAATTTCTGACAATTTTTTCTTTCTAGGAGTTTGCACCTCCAGGCCCATCCATGCTTCCAGAGCTCCTGACTACCCCACGGAGGGAACACACAGAGTAGAATTCAATGTTACCCACACCCAAGACCTGGACAAAGTCATTTCTGCAGTGAAAGGAATTGAAGGTGTATCTGTCACTTCTTTTTCTGCTAGGTACAATATCTTTTCCTGTCCTTGTGTATATTAATTTGTAAGAATCTTTCTTACAAATTCTATAACTCTGTTATTTAAGTTTGCAGCAAATCACTTTCCTACGGTGGGTTTACAAAGCAGCATACTTCTCATTTGCCTGCGGGTCCCTAAGGAGAACCATGGGATCTTTTCAAAGCAATAAAAATGATAAGTAACACTTATTGACTGTTTTCTATGTGGGAGGGACTATACCACACATCCTACAGTATTTCTAATCCTCCCGGCAATGTTGAAAGTTATTTTTACCTTAGGGTATGCAGATATACCCTAGTTATATGCTGATAACATAGGTTTACTTTTATCAGTTCCTAGCAACTGATGATTCCCAAACACTTGAAAAGAAAAATACATTAAAGTGCCTCTTGGAAGGTCAATCATTTATTTAATTAGGGCTGAGATACCAAAATGTTGCTTCAGGGACGTCCCTAGTGGCGCAGGGGTTAAGAATCTGCCTGCCAATGCAGGGGACACGGGTACGAACCCTGGTCCGGGAAGATCCCACATACCGTGGAGCAACTGGGCCCGTGAGCCACAACTACTGAGCCTGCGCTCTAGAGCCCGTGAGCCACAACTACTGAAGCCCACCCACCTAGAGCCCATGCTCCGCAGCAAGAGAAGCCACTGCAATGAGAAGCCTGCGCACCATAACGAAGAGTAGCCCCCGGTTGCTGCACAGCAACAAAGACCCAATGCAGCCAAAAAAAAATGTTGCTTCATTAGAGATTTTTTGGGGGGCTGATTTACCCTAATACCTACTAAAGCATCGTAAAAGACAAGTTATACAAAGATAGGACTTAATAATTGTTAAAAAAAAAAAAGGTACAATGACTTTTTTATAAAATGGAAACCTATTGCAATAATCGCACCTTGGGTAAACCCCATTGGCTACGATACTGCCACTGCACAAAGCTAAAATGGAAATCTATATCAGGCTACACCAAAAAGTGACTCTGATGAGTGTTTTTTTTTTTTTTTTTTTTTTTTCCCGCGTTACGCGGGCCTCTCACTGTTGTGGCCTCTCCCGTTGCGGAGCACAGGCTCCGGACGCGCAGGCTCAGCGGCCATGGCTCACGGGCCCAGCTGCTCCGCGGCATGTGGGATCTTCCCGGACCGGGGCACGAACCCGTGTCCCCTGCATCGGCAGGCGGACTCTCAACCACTGCGCCACCAGGGAAGCCCTGATGAGTGGTTTTTAAGTGTAGATACTTTATAGTAAAATCGTAGTAAATGTTGTCTAATAATATTGGGGAATTCCAAGAATCTTAAGAAAAATTGTTTATAAGATTTTGCATAGGTTCCAGTCATGGTGTCTTTTACCATACTGAAATACTGTGTAAATACTGAAATTAAAATTATACAAGTAAAGCATGAAAAATTTAAGCAACACAAAAGTTCTCCTTGTTCCCTCTACTCAGTCCCAGTATCTTCAACTCAAGTTGTCTTTTCCGTTGTTTTCAGAGAAGTGGGTATCTTTCCAAACACGTATAGGGACACAGAGAAATGTGTAGTTTTGTCTTATTCATTGCTTTCTTAATTAAATGGTGTGCTGTATTTGCCTTTTTAACTTAAGGTGTTTTAGAAATCTTTCTATGTATGTCTCTCTTTTTAATTGCTACGCAGTGTTTATTATGAATGTACTGTAATTTCTTGAAGTATTCCTCTTCCTAACTGATGGACTTTATAAAAAACTGATGCACATTTAGTTTGGTTCCAGTTTCTCCATATTACAGGTAATATCTGGGATTTACCATTAGCTTGGGGGCCAGGCACTGTTTTTGCTTTTTCTTTTCAAATCTCTGCAGATGGTTCCAGTGTTGAAACTACACTTCCACATTATCTTGTAAGGTGTCTTAGTTCTAGAATTCTATGATTATATTTAGAGTTTATGGTTAAATACAAAACTTTCTTGATGCTAGTTTTTTTGGAGAGGCTCTGGGGCATTGGTTTTTGTTTTTTTTTGTTTTTTTTTTTTATGGGCTGCGCCCCACAGCTTGCAGGATCTTAGTTCCCCAACCAGGGATCCAGGGATTGAAGGGATTGAACCCGGACCCCATCAGTGAAAGCACCGAGTCCTAACCACAGAACCACCAGGGAATTCCCAAGGGCATTGCTTTTTAAATTTTATTATTTTATTGTTTTTTTGTTTTTTGTTTTTTGTTTTTTTGTGTGTGGTATGCGGGCCTCCCTCTGTTGTGGCCTCTCCCGTCACGGAGCACAGGCTCCGCGGCCATGGCTCACGGGCCCAGCCGCTCCGCGGCATGTGGGATCCTCCCAGACCGGGGCGCGAACCCGGTTCCCCTGCATCGGCAGGCGGACGCGCAACCACTGCGCCACCAGGGAAGCCCTATTTTATTGTTTTTTAAGGGCATTGCTTTTTAAAGGGTGATTCAGGGACCTCTGGATCATTGCTAACGGGTGCTTATGAAAAATGCAGATTTTTGGCTTTATCCTAGATCTGTGTAATTAGAATGGGGTTTGCCTGAGAATCTGTCCAGGAGATTCTTGTATTCAATGATATTTGAAAATTAACTTTTCTAGGGCTTTAAAAAAATTCAGTTTGCCCTAGCCCCATTCATAGATGTTCTGTTTCACTGGATCTATAGAAGGGTCCAGCAGCTGTTATTTTAAGAAGCCAGCAGGAGATTTCTGATGCACAACCAGGACTAAGAACTGTTCTAGAACAGGGGTTTCAAAGTGAGGTCCCTGGACCAGCAACATCAGTATCACCTGGAACTTGTTAGAAAGATAAATTCTTAGCCCCCACTCAGACCTACTGAATTAGAAACTCTGGGGGTAGGGCCCAGCAGTCTGCTTTAATAAGGCCATGAGATGATTTTGATGCATGTGAAGGTTTGAGAAACACTATTCTAGAAAATAGTTCGGCTTGGAATTAAATCCTAAATTCCGTATAAATCTAATCTCCTATTATAGGAGGTTGTAAACTGTGGATTCTTTTAAATACATTGTTTATATTTATCCTAAACCAGGAAGTGACTTTTTTTCTAGGACTGATGATGAAGAACAGACACGGCTCAGTCTGAATTGTACTCAGCAAGCTTTGATGCAGGTGGTGGCTTTTCTATCCCAGCACAGACAATATTATCAGAAGACTGAAATTCTGTCACTGGAGAAGGTAATAAAAAATATGTTACTGTGCATTTTTGTTTGACAAATTCATATGTAAATTATTAGATACAAAGTGGTGATTGAAGGCATGTCATGCCCTGGAAAGTATATTTAAAACGGGAGACGTTTCAGGAATAAGGAAATGTTGGAACTTGTCTTAGTCCATTCGGGCTACTATAACATGTTTGGACTGCTGTAACAGAGTACCACAGACTGGATAGCTTATAAACTACAGAAAGTTATTTCTCACAGTTTTGGAGGCTAGAAAGTCCAAGATCATGGCACTGGTAGATTCGGAGTGGTGTCTGGTGGGAGTTCACTTTGTGGTTCAAAGATGGCGCCTTCCCTCTGTGTCCTCACATGGTGGAGGGGACTGAGGATCTCTCTGGAGCCTCTTTTCTAAAGCACTAATCCCATTCGTGTGGGTTCCAGCCTCATGACTTAAGTACTTCCCAAAGGCTACACCTCCTAATCTGTAGGTTAGGATTTCAACCTATGAATTTGAGGGGGACAGAAACATTTAGACCATAGTGGTACTTCTTCAGGATTAGAGACTCAGTTACAGGTTCAGTCTCTTATCTTATACCCTATGCCTGGACCGTTTTTATTCATTCCTTTAACTTGACAGCCATTTGTATGATGATTCCTATGTCTTTACTTCCTGTCTCAGAATGCTTTCTTAAGGTAAAAGATAAAAAATTGTAAAAGGACCTATATTTCCAGCCACTTTCCGAACATTTTCCACTTACGACTCTTACAAGTATTTAAAATCCAATATATACAAGTATTGACCTTATCCCCATACCACGCCTTTAAATACCACTTTTTTCTCTTTTATTGGTGGCATCATCATCTATCTTATTTGCGGTTTGCACAACTCTCCCTTGCCCCTGTAAATCCAAGCCCTGCTGATTCTGTCCCTAAATCTACAAAATGTTTCTCCCCTCCGTTTGCTTCGCCACCACAGTAGTTGAAACTCTCATCTTCTCTCACTTGGGATATGAGTACCTCCTGAGTGGGCGCCTACAGGAGACAATCCAGGCTTTTTAGCTCAGAGTGTGAAGCCCTTCATGACTGGCAAGGACCCTTGTCTCCGCGTCTTCTCCATCCACATCCCTTGCTCTGTATACCAGCTACACTGTCTGCTTTTCCATCTGCCCTGTGCGGTCTCTCCCATCTTGGCACCTTTGTACGTGATCTCTCTCTTTAGAATGCCTCTCCACATCTCACCCTGTCCCTAACCCACCACACTGCACTTGACATCGCTCCTTTTTTAACTCTTTTCTGGTCTGTCTTCGAGACCCAAGTCGTTGTAGAACCTGTTTGACTCCACTTACTCCAAGTACCCACCTCCCCTAGTCTCAACTCATTTATTTTGTCATTCCTTTGTGCTCCCATAAAAAAACAATACCTACTTTGTATTTAAAAACACTTTTATTTTCATTGTTTACACATCTGCCTTCCCAGGAGACTGTGCTCCTAGAAGTCAGAGAATGTTTTTGTCAGGTTTGCATCCCCAAATTTTAGCCTGGAGCTGGTTTTATAGCAGGCTGATAGTATGCTTGTTTTATTGATCTCGGCATTTGCTGTTTGTTCTATGGATTTGTCTTCTAGGACTGATGTGTACACTTTTTCTAATTTCTGTTTCCCTTCAGCCTCTGCTTCTACATACTGGGATGGGACGGTTATGCACACTGGATGAGTCTGTCTCCTTGGCAACCGTGATTGAGCAAATCAAAAGGCACCTAAAACTGTCTCATGTTCGCCTTGCTCTTGGAGTAGGGAAGACCTTAGGTAAATATGTCTCCTTTATTTGTCCAGTATACTTACTGATACTGTTGGGCAAAAATGGAAACTCTTGGCTGTGTCAGCATAGATGACAGAAACATGTTAGCAGCTCACAGGAGATGACTGCTTTACTTTATTGATCAGGGTGGTTGAGGTTATACTGTGGTATCCATCTCATTGGCCCAAACAAGATTTATTTCTCAGGCACACTCCACATTCATCTCAAATCGGTGGGGGAAGTTTGCTCGTTGTAGACTGGTTACTGTTGCAGAGGGAGGGTCTCAAACCATCAGTTAAACATTCTAGTCTGGAAATACATATTCTGTTCAACTCATTGTCCAGAATTATTCAACCCAGGGAGAGCATGAAGTGCAATCCTACCAGTATCCAGGAAGAAAGCTGGAAATTGTGATTGCTCCAGTTACAATGCAAATCTTAAATTTTATAATACTGGCAATATTTTATAGTGAGGCAGTGCTAAGTGATGTGATCCAGTGCAGTTTCTGAGTTTTGTAGCCACTGCCTTTTCTCTTGGCTTTCCCCAGTATTTTGGGTAACAAAAGGAACGGACAGAACATTTGTTGGACCCCTGCAGTGAGCCTAGCACTGTACCTAGTGTCCTGAGTGGGTGAGTTCCCACTGTGAAGGCCGCGAGTAGAGCGCAGGTGTTAGGAGTGTGGAATCTGAACGACTTGGGTCCACATTTGTCCTGTCTGCTGCATGACTTTGACAGGCTATTTAACCCCCTGTGTCCTGGTAGCCTCATCTGTAAAAACTGCAGAAATAATAAAACCTAACTCATCGAGGTGGTGGTATAATTCATGTGACTGGCACACATTAAGTGCAGTAAATGCTAGCCGTCTTTAGCTGTCTGGGAGGTGTTATTATTCCCATCGTATAGGTGAAAAAAATTGAGGTTTGGAGAGAAACTTATCTAAAGTCCACAGCTGGATCAAACAACTCATGAGTGTTCGTTTCCAAAAAGGGTCGGTGGCAGGGATGGCATTGGACTTCTGACCAGCTTCAGTGCCACTCTTTTGAAATACCACTAGTGAAGTGTCCATTCTAGAAACCTAAGTGCTAAACGCTTATTGGATTTTGGCTTGAAAGATTCTGTATTTCACTCTTCAGAGGATGCTCTTTCAGGATACATACGATATTTAAAAAAACGTGTGTCAAATCCATTCGTAGCATCCTCTAACTAGCCCTTTTAGTTCCTTAGCTTCCTTACCTGGGAACAGAGAGTTACCTGCTTAGCTCTCACTGTTACCTGGAGACCCGGATGAGGTTGCTTTACTGAGCAGCATTGCAGTAAAGCCCAAAGCCTAGCGCTAATAGTGGTTGATACTATTCAGGGGTGCCTTATGTGGGCTTCTGCAGCAACATACATCTGAAGGAATAATAATGCTGCCTTGGGTTAGCTCTGCAATGCCAAGGAATAGTCTGTTTGCCCGTGTGAAGATGTGTTTTATTATTTTTTAAAACTTCGTAAGCAAAATTCACGTACTGGTGATGAGACTAGGAGTGAAATCTGCATTACATTTAGGATTCTCGGTACAAATTATAATATTAAAGTGAAGGGGAATTATAAAGTAGTGGCCTCTTGTTTCCTTTATCTGGAAGAGTCCCCAGTCAAAGTCGTGGCCGTGTGCGCTGGTTCTGGGAGTAGCGTCCTTCAGGGAACAGAAGCCGACCTCTACCTCACAGGTAGGACAGCCTTTGGATCTTTTTTCTACCCTTTTCTTGTGCATCCCTTCCCTACCTTGGTTTATTTTTTTTCAAGTTAAAAAATAGCGTATTTTAGGACAGCATCTGACATATAGATGGATCTAATAATAGCAGGTTTTAGGACAGCATCTGACATATAAATGGATCTGTTATTTGAACCTGAAATAAATACGGACTATGCCAAAATTGGGAACATACCATATTCTTTGTGGAGGGGAAAAAAAATCATTAAACAATTAGATTATCTAAAAAACTGATATTCAGCACTTATTTAACCTATAACTTCTTCCTAAACATGATTTCTCTCAGATTTCACGTGTAAGTTAATGGGACACTTTTTACCTTGTCGCCTTAGGTAGAAAATGGTTCCTCTTACTCAGCCCTAAAGACAATCATCAGTTTCTATCAGTTATAACTCCAAAATCTTTCTAGAACTTTTCCCTGTATCTCCATCCAGGCATCCTCTACCTGAAGTACTTCATCAAGCTTCTAATCTTAATCTTCCACACACTCCCACAAAACTAACTTTCAGAAGTACAAATATGTTGGTGGATAATATTATCCAGGCTAAAAACCCTTCAGTCATCTCCTTCAGCTGTCCTGGTGAAGCCTAAATGTTTCATCCTCTTTCATACAGCCTTTGCTCATGCTGTTTTCCCTGGCTAAGATGTCTTCTCTTTGCCACTTTGTTAAACTTCTAGCGGTAAGCTCAAAGATACCTCCCCTGAGAAGCTTTTTCTTGACAGTGTCCAGCTCCTGCCCCGATGGTCATGGCTTCCTCTCCCGATTCCTGTCACTTTGTTCTTAACCTACAATATGCATTTCTTATTGGACATTAATTGTTTGGCTCCCAGGCCTTATACTCTGTCCTTGTGGGTAATACCTAACTGGTAACTTGGCCCATCATTCCTCCAAGGAGTTGGAGGCACTTTGTACTCTGCTGCTACCAGCGGTATTTCCACCTCTGCGCCTCCTGAGGGTTAGGAGACTGGGGGTTAAAGATTACTTTTCCCACTTCTAGGACTAGACTCAAGGGTCTGAAGCCCCTGGCCGTTCCTTTGGCTACCTCTGGGGCCCTCCATTACTAAGGCCTCTCCTGCCACCCACACCCACGCCTTATTGTCTAGCACACCCCCTTACAGAGGGTGCTGCACTTGAAACATTGTCACATACCTAAGTATAGAGGTGCAGCATCTGAGCAAGCATGATGTATTTTTTGAACCAACTAAAAATGTATGTGACCGTTACTTTACCTGTTTTCTTTTTTATCCTTCTAAAGAGGTAAGATTTTTCATAAGCCCTCAAATTTATACCAGATTGAAATAAACTTTCAGTGTATAGGCAATTTGATATCTTACAACATGGTGTTTCTGTTTGAAAATTTTAACATTTTACTTTGAAGGAATTTTAGACCTATAGAAAAGTTGCAAGAATAGCACAATGAACTCCTGTATACCCTTCACCTAGATTACTAATGGTTGTATTTTGCCACATTTGTACATTTTCTCTCTCTCTCTGTAACATATCATACAATATATGTGTGTATATATTTGTGTATGCATAAGTATATTTATATATTTACATGTTTCCTCCCAAACCGTTTTGTAATAAATTGCAGATATGGTGACCTTTTACCCCAAATACCTCAGCATTATATCTCCTAAGAACAAGGACCTTGTCTTATATGACCATGTTTTGATGATTTCAGGTTGATATCCAATCCATGATCACACACTACCTCTGGAATAGTTCTAAACTTTGTCTTCAGAGCATTGACATTTTTGAAGAGTGTAGGCCATTTGCTTTGTTGTATATCTCTCGGTTTGGAGTGTCTGTTTCTTCATAAATAATGACCTTTTTTAAATTAGTTTTTTTATTATAAAGCAATATGTACATAAGATAAATTCACACAGTTCCGAAATGTTACAATGTCCTTCCTATCTGGTTAGTTGGGGAAACAGAAAATATCTTCTTATCTGGCTAACTTAAGATGTCTATGGTCTGTGAGGCATCACTTTGAATATAACTTCAGGGATGGGAAGCCCCAGCCAATAGACCAGTTTCATCACTCTTCCTTTGAGCTTGATGTGTTAGGTCATAAAGGGTAATATCCTAGAGAGACCAGCAGATGGCGAGATTGCTCCTTGCAAATATAAATTGTCTTTCATTTGCTTTTTCTTTCCCATAGCTGCCATCCTGAGCCAGCCTTTCTTTCCTTTGTCTTCTGGGGTTATTGCAGGGTCTTTATGGATTTTCCCACTTCCATGCCTTCTCCAGCCGGTGCATTTATAATAGTCCAGGCAGCCAGATTGTCTTTCCTTAAAGCATGACTTCTAACTGAGCCTCCCTAGTGTCTTTTTCTCCTTTTACTTTTTCTCTACTGTTACTTAGATTAAGATGTTTTAAAAGGTGCCTGAATAAAAACTATTCCTTATAATGAAATGGTGTATATTTGGGTAGGGGGGGTGTGTGGGGAATTGAAGATTTGGGCAGGGGGGCTTTTTTTTCTAAGAACCATTTTTTTTAATGCCTTTATGTCTCTTAAGTATATTTCAAAATTATGCTTTTTATGAACAAGCCAAATTGTGCATATTTTTGCTTTTAAGTTGGAAGTAATCAGATTCATAAATGGTGTTTTTTAAAATTCAAAACATTTTGAGTTTTCCCAAAATCTTTTCACAAAAGATGAGATCCTCTTCCACCAGTAACTTCTAGGCGTTTTGCCTAAGTCAAAGGAAAATACCTAGGGGTTTTGCCTAAGTCAAAGGAAAATACCTTGCTTTTAATTTAGAAATAACCTTAAGTTCATTTCATCCTTATGAATTAGACTACGGTTGATGCTGAAAATTTTGGTACTCACAAAGTGTAAAGGAGTCTCTGGGAAGTAAGCCTAGGATTTTCTTTTTTTTTTAAAGACTTATTATTCATTTTATATTTTATTATTGTTGCGTTGGGTCTTTTTTTCTTTTTTTTCTTTTCTTTTTTTTTTTTTTGCGGTACACGGGCCTCTCACTGTTGTGGCCTCTCCCGTTGCGGAGCACAGGCTCCGGACGCGCAGGCTCAGCGGCCATGGCTCACAGACCGAGCCACTCCGCGGCATGTGGGATCTTCCCGTACCAGGGCACGAACCCATGTCCCCTGCATGGGCAGGCGGACTCTCAACCACTGCGCCACCAGGGAAGCCCCCACTGCGTTGGGTCTTTGTTGCTGCACACGGGCTTTCTCTAGTTGCGTCGAGTGGGGGCTACTCTTTGTTGCAGTGTGTGGGCTTCACGTCGTGGTAAGCCTAGGATTTTCTTGAGGTATTTGTTATTTAATAGTTACATAAGAAAGAAACTTTTTGAAAGCCCCATTTTACTTAGCAATGGTCATTTATTTTATTGTGGAAACATTTTGAATGGGTGTTCCTACAGGTCTAGTTATGGCAATATTAGATACTGTTGGATGTGTGAATTGGGTTACTTGCTTTGGATCTGCCAAGGAGAAGAATTTGGAATTCTGTATCTCTTTTTAAATTGGAGGACATGTAAGAAACATGCATATAACTTTCTAGATTTATATGTAAAGTTCTGCTGTATTACATTTGCTTCATACAGAATGCAAAGTTGGTATTTCTGCTGTTATGGTTCAGCATTCCTCAGACTCTGTGTCTAATATTTAAATATTTGTTCTTTCTTTTGTTGGCAGGTGAGATGTCCCATCATGATGTTCTGGATGCTGCTTCCCAAGGAATAAATGTGATCCTCTGTGAACATAGCAACACTGAACGAGGCTTTCTTTCTGATCTTCGAGATATGCTGGGTGCTTACTTGGAGAATAAGATTAATATTATTGTGTCAGAAATAGACAGGGACCCTCTTCATGTGGTATAATGCATGCAGGAACAACCAGATGACAAAATCTACAAATCGAATGGCTCCCAACTCAAATGCATAACATGAATCAGTGGGGTATCCTTCTGAAAGAATGTCTTAGAAGGTACATTATCATTTCTGGTTTCTTGATCTGCTTCACCAGATGTTCTGTAGCCCAGAAGGTAAAAACAATAATATGATTACCATTAAAGAACAATTATTATAAAGAACAAATTAAAGAGTATATAGTATAATATGTATTCATTATAACCTCTAGGAAAGATGGAGTAAACCTGTTTACTTAACATTCTTGGGAAATATCAATAGCTCAAGTAATCATCTCCTTAGCTTAATTATAGATGGGATGTGTCATTCTATATCTCTCTGTCCTTAGTTATTTTAAAAATATACTTTTCCAAAAAATATATATATATAAACTTTAAAAACTTGGGATTAGAACACCTATATATAGGGAGTAGCCTCTGGAGGGTGATAAGGTCTGTCTATATGTTTCTATTCCTAGATCACTAATCTCCCACCTAAATTTCAGAATCAGGATGAGGTTTATCAGGATGAGTTGTTTTTTTTTTTGGCCATGCTGTGGCACATGCTGGATCTTAGTTTCCTGACCAGGGATCAAACCAGTGCCCCCTGCAGTGGAAGCACAGAGTCTTAACCACTGGACCACCAGGGAAGTCCCTCAGGATGAGTTTTGCTTTTTGTTTTCAATATACATGATCATTATTCATGTAATTATTGCTTTATTGCTTTTTAGGTAACTCACCTGTAATTTTATTAGTAATGTATTCAATATAAAGATGGTTAACTTTAAAAATAATGTTAGTGAGTACTTATACGGTATTAATTTTGTACCAGGCACTCTTCTAGGTGCTTTATAAACACTTTCAATCCTTTATAAACATGCATGTAAGTATTGTTACTCCCATTTTACAGATGAGGAAACTGAAACAGAGGTTAAGTAGTTTGCCCAAGGCCACGTAGCTAGGAAGTGATGGAGTTAGGACACAAACTCAGGCAGTCTGGCTCCAGAGCTTGTGTGCTTAACTATAGTGTATCTTAAATCAAATACATTGATGACAGAACTGATATAAGAGGTATGGAAGAAATCCTGAAGGGAAAAAAAAAATCCATTTTAACTGTGATTTTCTCTGGGGGGTATGATGAGAGGTTTTTGTTTTTTTTAAATAAATTTAATTTTTTTTTTTTTTTTTTTTTTTTGGCTGCATTGGGTCTTCATGGCCGCGCGTGGGCTTTCTCTAGTTGCAGCGAGCGGGGGCTACTCTTCGTAGCCGTGCGCGGTATTCTCATTTCGGTGGCTTCTTTAGTTGCGGAGCACGGGCTCTAGGCACGCAGGCTTCAGCAGTTGTGGCGCACGAGCTTAGTTGCTCCGCGGCATGTGGGATCTTCCCGGACCAGGGCTCGAACCCGTGTCCCCTGCATTGGTAGGTGGACTCTTAACCACTGCGCCACCAGGGAAGTCCCCGTTTTTTCTTTTTAATGCTTTTATATGTATTTCCATTTTCTCCACTGAGCATGTTACCATGGTAATGGCAAAAGCAAATCTTTTTTTTTTTTGTGGTACGCGGGCCTCCCTCTGTTGTGGCCTCTCCCGTTGCGGAGCACAGGCTCCGGACGCGCAGGCTCAGCGGC
>NC_041215.1:104722034-104742983 GCF_002837175.3 Physeter macrocephalus
CCATGGCTCACGGGCCCAGCCGCTCCGCGGCATGTGGGATCTTCCCGGACCGGGGCGCGAACCCGGTTCCCCTGCGTCGGCAGGCGGACGCGCAACCACTGCGCCACCAGGGAAGCCCGCAAATCTTTTAAAATACTATTTGTCTAAGATGAGAAGCATAGAATTTTATATTTCCTTTGTAGGATCCTTTTCCTACCAGTCTTTTTTCTCCTGGAGGCTTTGGGATCCTAACTTATAAATTATTCTCGGTGGTTCATCTGTAATACTGATTCACTACAGAAATAACCAATAGGAGTGAGCCTTATGAAATGACCCCAGTTAGAGTTGGAGGAGCCACCAAGAAAGGTGGGAGAACAGCTAAGAAGTGTCAGAAGCCAAGAAGTAGAAAGCTTCAATGAGATGGTCAGCTTTGTCAAAGTAGAGAGAAGAATGAGATGATAGCAGCTTTGAGAGACTCTCTCTTAATGGTATTTGCTTCATTCATTCATTCATTGTTCGCTTTCTGTGTGCTGGGCCCATAGAGATGTGGGGAGGATAGGACAGAAATTTGGATGACGGTTACAATAAACTCTTAAGTAACTATGATAAAGATAGATATGCATAGGGTTTATAGGGAAGGTCTTCTGGGGAAAGGGGGTAGAATTCAGTCAAGAGGGACAGCTTAAACAAGTGCACTAAGTAGAGAAACAGCACAGCACGTTGAAAAACCCAAGTAATTAATTCACATAAACCCAAGTAATTATTGTCATGGTGGAAAGCACAATGCAGGGAAGGTATGGTCAGAGGTGATGACGAAGAAATAAACTGAGGCCAGTAGCTCTCAAACCCTCCTTTTTTTCTTTATAGCACACTCAAGGTGGGATGTGATTTCATCTGTAACTGATGATGGCAGTAAGGATCTCAATGAAGTAATTTTATGTTAAATCCAGTTTCTTTACTGGCATGCTAGCATTTCTAAATAATTAAAATACCCCCAAACACATCCTATGCAGGATTTATTTTTATTTTTTATTTTTTTCTTCCTGTGCAGTTTTAAAAAAATAAAGTACCACTCAAGATTATTTACTTTCAGCTGTCAAATTTTCTGAACTGTTAACTTTAACGTGTTGATCACTTAGTTGTGTATATCATTGCTTTTCAAACTTTAATGTGTACCAGAACATCTGGAGATTTAGTTAAAATGCAGATTGATTCAGATGCCTGAGTAAGGGCCCAAGCATTTCTTAAGTTCCCGGGAGATGCTGATGCTGCCATTTTGAGGACCACACTTTGGGTAGCAAAAGTAAAGATGCTAAAGTATTTAGGTGACCTAAATACTTAAGACTTGAAACTGATTCACTTTGTTGTAAAGGAGAAACTAACACACTATTGTAAAAGTTATACTCCAATAAAGATGTTAAAAAAAAAAAAAAAAAAAGACTTGAGGCCCAAGTGATGTATGCCAAAATAATGACTATTTGGTAATGAGCTTTGTTATACTCATGCTTAAAGTTATATTTTCCATAGCATTAGTTATTTCGTATTTACTTTATTCGACACATTAAGGATACTGTAATTTTTAATGCTGTTAAAACCTCAACTAGATGGGCTTCCCTGGTGGCGCAGTGGTTGAGAATCTGCCTGCCAATGCAGGGGACACGGGTTCGAGCCCTGGTCTGGGAAGATCCCACATGCCCCGGAGCAACTAGGCCCATGAGCCACAACTACTGAGCCTGCGCGTCTGGAGCCTGTGCTCCTCAACAAGAGAGGCCGCGATAGTGAGAGGCGCGCGCACCGCGATGAAGAGTGGCCCCCGCTCGCCGCAACTAGAGAAAGCCCTTGCACAGAAACAAAGATCCAACACAGCCAAAAATAAATAAATTAAAAAAAAAAAAAAAAACACCTCAACTAGATATTTCTCATTTTCATATTCTCTCAACTGCCTAGCACAGAGCCTTCTACTTAGTAAGTTCTCAGCAAACATGAATTAACATGGCTTAACAGCAATTTGAAAAATTAAAGTATGGGAGACTCTCCCAAGGGAGAAAAATCAAATAATTACAAAAAGCCTGAGAAAGTCATTTACATGACAGTTTATCCCTTGGCTTTTAGGGGACACAGTCTGTGATGAGGCAGACTCTCATGACTCACTGTTATAGCTGAGAGCTACTCAGGACTAAGTTGGAAGAGTCACCTCACCTCCAAGAATGTAGGAAAATACATTGTGAACTTGCTACTGGCTCCAGGTTTGAACTGGTTGGGGGGAAAAATACAGTTGACCCTTAAACAATGTGGGGTTTAGGAGTGCTGACCTTCTGCACAGTAAAAAATCCAAGTATAACTTAGAGTTGGCTCTCCCTGTGTATGGTCAGTTTCTCTTTATATATCCGTGGGTTCAACCAACCGTGGATTGTGTAGTACTGTAGTATTTACTATTGGAAAAAATCTGCATTTAAGTGGACCCACACAATTCGAACCTGTGTTGTTCAAGGGTCAACTGTAGATTTCTAAAGTTTTGTTAGTAATTTTAAGTAAAACCTATGCACCATCCCTCGAACTTACTGATCTTTTGTATGAATGACATATTCATATATTAAAATGGCAAACATAATGCTAAGAAAGTTCAGTTTGTGGAGTAGCACAAGAACTGGTTTAGAACTCCCTGCCTAAGGAATTCAGTATTATACCAAGTTTGTAGAGTGTAACTGTCTGTCCTGCATCCCCTGTGCCTTTTTTGGCCTATTTCAGCCATTTATTAAGAGAAGCCAGAAAAATCTTTCAAGGTTTCAGGTCTGTTCAATCTTGCAAGAAGCGAGTAACAGCAGAAGTTTGGAGCCTTAGCAATCAAACTGATAGAGCTTAAGCAACACTGATGTTGAAACAAGGTAATGAAGAACATATAATTCTGCCAAGATCACCATCAGAACTGTAAGATGCACTCATAAAACTTTTGAAGCACTTCTGGATATCTTTAGTAAAAAAACCCAGTACTATAAATGAAAAAAAAATGGTTATATCCAAATTGGTTTCTTTATTAATAGTAAAGACTATTCACACATACTGCTTGCAAACAGTATAGACACAAAAATTATAAAAATAAACCAGTAGATATTTAAGGGCAAATGCAAAGTTTGCACATTAGGTCATTAAAGATTTCATATACTTTTTTATACTGTAAGTTATTATAAACTAAATATATTAAGCAGAAAACAAAAACAAGGTGCAAACCAGCAAGTATCATATGCCACCATTTGTGTTTTTAAAATGAGAAATACAGACAAATACCCTTAGATGTGCATAGAATACCTCGGGAAGAATGCTTAAACTGCTATCAATGGCTGCCTAAGGGACTGGATCAGGGGATGGTAAGGAAAATCACTTCATTGAATATCCTTTGGTACAATTAAAAAATTTTAGAATCCTATTCATGTATAAATTTAAATATTTTGATTATAATTATGCTTAAGACAACCCCTTAATACATGGATTTAAAATAAAATTTCATTATATGACACAAATGATTTTAAAAATTCTGATCATTTGGGGAAATATTTTCATAAAAGGGGTTTACAAGATGAGAAATGAGTAAGAAATGCTGATGCAGTATATATTACAGTGATATTTTAATGAAGAATTTCATTTCCAAGTATGAAATCGTTCAGGGAGTATGTGAAGACTATCAGCTGACTACAGTGGCCAAGATTAGCCTTCTTTTCTTTCCTAAGAGAAAAAAAGGCTTGAGTATTTAGGAGGTTTGAAATTGTCATTTTAAGAAAAAACTGAAATGTCTTACAGTGAATTTTAGGCCTACGTGATAGAGAAATCAAATTCATTTAAAGCCAGCCATTAATACGCTGCTCATCTGCATGTTATTCAAGAAAAGAAAAACATGCTGATATACAAGAATAGTTAGATTTTTTATTTCCTGTTGCCTTGAAAAAATAACTAAAATGAAATTCAGGTTTGTGTTTCTCTAGCCTGGCTTCTAACTTGTATCATGAAGGTGATGGCATAGACATTAACTGTCCTGAGCAGCACGATCTGTTATTGTTCATGTGCTTTCGGGGATGGGCATACACCCTATATACTCTTTATGTTTTTCCTACTCTCCCAACTGAACAGCATCATGCTCCTTCTTCCTCTATCAGCATGTAGCCTAAATACAAAAGGAGAAAGCTGAATTATCTACTTTGCCCCAGTCTTACACCTTTTGTTAAGCCATTTCAGAAACAGTAAGAGATGACCTGCCTTCTCTATTATACTCTTAAATTCTGACACATGGAATGGCAAATAAAGCCGATTTACGTGATGCTGCAGTGTCTTTGTACTTCCACACTCTGGAACAAGCGCATTTGCAAACAGCTCCAGGAGTGTTAAAAGGCCCTCGAAAAATTAGGAATATCATCTCTGGTATAAAAGAATTCAAAACATCCAGTTCCAAATAGTCCCTGAGCACACTGTTCCTTCCAGGAAGAAGTCTCCAGAGAGGTAATGAATGAAAGGCACATTTTCTCCAAGTTGAGGACCACTGCATAGTACTAGGATGGTACACCAGCCAGGCTAATAATCAAGGTTCTAATTGATGACATTCCCCCTCCCAATTTTAAATCCTGTACATTGGAAAAAGAGTCTAATATTGGATGTAAACACAACATTTTAGACTAGAGGAGTGGCAGCTGGGGTACAACTCTTCCACAGAAGATTCAAGAGTACAGGAGAGCTTCAAAATTCCTCTTCTTCCTTCTCCAAGAAATCAGTCAATGTTCCACTGTCAACAGGAATTAATAAATATTCCACTCCATCAGTTCCCTAAAAGATGTAAGAATACCCTGGATGTTAGCCATTCGTAAGAGATATATTTGTATCCTGTTGTAGGTTAAACAAAAAATTGATTTCATTAATATTTTATATAAATATAAAAGTATAAAAATTAAGGCCAGAGGGCACACAGGCATATATATCTATTAAATACACTGAATTTATAGTTAAGCCACTTTATAGTGGAAAAGACTAAAGGATGAGAAGGTGGGTATTTTATTTTCCACCTTCCTGCTCTTTCTAAAATCTTATACCACTGATTTCTCTGTTCTTTTAGTCCCCTTTCAACTGGATCCTTCCCATTGGCTATAGGTTTGGGTATCTCCCATTTTAAAATAACCCTCACTAGATTCGTCATTCTTCTCCATCCGTCATATAACCCTGGCACCTTTCCAGAAGAGTTGTCTATAAATGGTGGTCTCCATTTCCTTGCTTTTCACTCAACCCAGGCCAACCTACCTACTGCCACCAATTATCATGTCACCAGAAGAGCTTTTGCTTAGCCCACCAAGGAATTCCAGTTTCCCAAATTCATTATGTATCTTCAGTCTTTGTCTTTTTGGCCTCTCGGCAGCTCCTGAGACTGCTGACCTTTTTCTTTTTTTGGCTGCACCACGCAGCATGTGGGATGTGGGATCTTAGTTGCTTGACCAGGGATTGAACTCGTGCCCACTGTGTTGGAAGCGTGGAGTCTAAACCACTGGACCACCAGGGAAGACCCTGACCGTTCTTTCTTAAAACATGCTTCTCTTGGCTTCTGTGACAACTTAGTTTTCTTCTTGGCTCTGTGGCTGTTTCACCTCTGCAGGCTTATCTTCTACTTGGCCGTTAAGTGTCACACTGCTAGGCTTAGTTCTTGGCCCTCTAATCTCACTATATGTCCTCTCTCTAGATAGTCTCACCAATGCCTGGTTTCAGTTATAAGTTAAATATGTAGGAATCATAACCTTGTATCTCTAGCCCAGATCTTTTCTCTGGTATCTTGTCCCAGGAATCCAAATACCTAGCTGACATCTCTACTTGGAAATCTCAGAAGAACTTCAAACAGAGTAAGTCCAAACATATAAGACCATGAACTCATGCTATGTCTCCTCCAAAATGTTGCTCTTCCAGCTTCTCATCCAATGATCCCACCATCTCTCTGGTTGTGCAAGCCAGAAACCAGGAATCACTCTTGACACTTTCCTTTCCCTTGGCTCCCATATCCAATCTATCATCAATTCTTGTCAATTTTGAATCCAATCACTCTTCTCTCTTTACCCTAGTCCAGATTACCATCATCTCACCCAGGCTACTAACACCTTTCTAGCTGGTCTCTGTGCCTTGACTTCTGGCAATCCCCATCTTACCCTGCCCCATTCCACTCTCCATACCATTGTCAGAACAACTTTTTAAATGACTTCCCATTATTTCAGAATAAAGATTAAAACCCTTACCTTGGCCTAAAAGTCATGCATAGTCTAGCCCTTACATCACTATCTTTTCAGCCTCATTTGTGTCATGCTGGCTGCCTTTTTGTTCTGGGGCCTCTACATGCTGTTCCTGCCTAGAATTCTCTTCCCTTCTCTCTCTGACTAGTTATTTCCTAGTCTTCCTAGGTCTCAGCTCAGTGGTCTCTTCTGATACGCATAACTAGGTCAAATCCACCTATTGTAATATGCTCTTTCAGAACCATGTCCCTTCTGATCACAGGACGTACCACAGTTTAAATTTTACGTGTGTGTGATAATTTGGCAAATGTCCATTTCCTCCATTAGACTTTAAGCTTTATGAGAAAAGAAATTAGGTTTTTGCTAACTTCTGTATCCTAATGCTTAGTGAAATATCTCATATAAAGTTAGTGCTCAATAAATATAGACTGGATTAATGATAGGGTAGAAGGAAGAGAGGGAGAAGGAAATAGGATTATTTGACTCATTTCTAATGGCCTGTTACTCTGGACTAGAAGTCATAAATCTTCTGCTCTACTCTGAAGCAGAGTACTTTTACCTTCTCTCTGTCTACAGAACTCAAATGGCACACTGCCTAAATAGATCCTTGTGACCCATCAGGCAACCTCAGTTTCATAATCAGGCATGCTTGTCCTTAAGTAAGTGAGATACACTAATCCTGGCACACAATGCTACAGCAGCAAAGTCTCACCTTCTTTGTTCTTATAAGCTTGTGGTCCCTAAATTCAGTTAATTGGGCCCGAAGTGTCAGATCACTATTGACGAGGAAAGCCTCCCGACACTGCTGGTAAAAGTCTTGAAAAGAAAGTCCTGGAGAGTTCAAAAGATAATGTGAACATAAGTCAGTATTTAAGACATGACCCCATATATGGATACCCATGCCGAAGAACACAGAAAAAAAGTGCTATTACCAAAGTCTGTCAAAGCAGCCAGTAAGTGTTGAAGTAAGTATCTCTGGAAGAAGCAAAGCTAGGGAATACTTAGGTGTTATGTACTGTGGCTTACATTCTTAAAAGAGAACTGATTGGTTGAAAGCAGTCAACTGTGGCCAAATATGACATAATCCCATGGACAGTTTTAAACAACGTGAATAAAGTTGACTACTTTTAAAAGAGGGAACTAGTAAGTCAAATGAGAGCTGAATGATTATTAAAATGTGTGTTTACATTTAACACATTATTTCACTCAAGGGGAAGAAAATCTAAGATGCCCAGCATATGAAATATATGTAGTTGGTAGACACACATCCATAGGTAGCACAGGAAATTTTAAAATTAAGCTGGATTTGTCTTTCAATTTGTACTGGCAAACAGCCTGTTCAGCAGTGTATCTGTAGGGCTGCTTGAAAATTTTCGATATGTCAGACACGATATCACAGAGCAAACCGTTTATTCACTGCTGTGAAAAACTGCAGTGCTATTATTAGATTCTAGAAAAAAGAATTTATGGGATGAAACAAAAAGTCACACAATTTAATATCATAAATATTGGATACCATGGGGCTTCCCTGGTGGTGCAGTGGTTAAGAATCCGCCTGCCAATGCAGGGGACACGGGTTTGAGCCCTGGTCCAGGAAGATCCCACATGCCATGGAGCAACTAAGCCCGTGCGCCACAACTACTGAGCCTGCGCTCTAGAGCCCACGAGACACAACTACTGAGCCCACGTGCCATAACTACTGAAGCCCACGTGCCTAGAGCCCGTGCTCCCAACAAGAGAAGCCACTGCAACGAGAAGCACGCACACCACATAGAAGAGTAGCCCCCGCTTGCCGCAACCACAGAAAACCTGCGCGCAGCAACAAAGACCCAACGCAGCCAAAAATAAAATAAATAAAATAAAATAAATAAATTAAAAAATATATATTGGATACCAATGTAAGAAGGGTTATCCTGGTTATCCAGCTGATACTTTATTAGTAGCCTGAAAATCCCCCTAAGGAAAAAAAAAACCAAACAGGAATTCAAATCCACAATGTTAACATTCAAAGATAACAGCTAATAGTAAAATACACGAAGAGTGTGAAACACCTGGCCTGTCTGTATTACCTTCTGTTCCTTTCTCAAGGAACATCGTAACCTGGTCTACTTAAAAAGGAGAAGCTTTTTTATTTCCTTTTAAAGAAAATCTAGGAGTACAGCTGACCCTTGAACAGCATGGGTTTGAACTGCATGGGTCTACTTATGCGTGGATATTTTTCAACCGTAAACACTACAGTGCCACACAGCCCCCAGTTAGTTGAACCTGCGGATGCGGAGGAACTGCGGATATGGAGGGCTGACTGTACGTTAGGCACGGATTGACCCCCCACGTTGTTCAGGGTCAACTTGTTTTTTTTTAGACTACAGGTTGGTCCACTATAGAAAACTTGGAATATATAATAAAAGCTAAAGAGGAAAATATTAACCCCATAACCTTAAAATAACAGCCACTAATATTTGATGTGGAGATCATAAGTGCATATGCTGCTTTCTCAAGTCTTTGTGGAACAAAGCAGTGTGAAAACAAATTCATGCATTTACATATGGTATACACCATTTTATACCTCTCTTTTTCACTATTGATTTTCCCATGTCTTTAAAAATTCTTCCTAAAGTTTTTAATGTCTGCTCATCTATCGTACCACAAACTGACCATTTCCCTACTGGTTTTGGATGTTCACATTACTTCCAATTTTAATTAATAAAAAATATTATTTTATTAAATTAAATACAATTGTAAATAAATACTCTTTCATATTTTGGACTGTTTCTGTAGGAGTGTGTACCAAGTAGAATTATTGGGTTGGAAGCAGTGTTACACAAACTAAGTTCCCCAGAAGTCCCTGGATTTGGCAAAAATTTTAAACCTTTTGCATTTTCATTTTTATGACAGTCTAGAAGATAATTTCTATAAGCATATTTTGGATCATCTGAATGACCACTTTATAACTAAGTACTACCACTGACTACACTGCTGAATTTTGGTGAAGATTTTTTGATCAATCACATTCATACCAAGTAAAGATTAAATTATATTGGAGTGTACAGAATGAACCAAAAAAGCATTGGAGACTAGCACACAGACATTTACGTATGCCCAACTAAAAAATAATTGCATTAGAGCATTTACATTGCATGGATTCCCAAGTTTATATGTAATAACTTGCAATAGTCCATTAGGAGTAAGTATAATAGTAAAATTAAATGAACACTTTTTCTATTCCCAATTCCATCAAAAATTTTGATTAGATATTCATTTAATACATATTTCACTATTACTGCAATGATAATCTTCAAGTGTGCAAAAACAGCTCTATAGAGTAACAAAATTCACTGAAATTAGCATTTGAGGGTTAACATCACAAGGGAGTCTTGTGATGATAAAGTTGCGTATCTTGATTGTGGTAGTTACACGAGGCTACACGTGACAAAACCACACAGACCTAAACACACACACATGCAGAAATGGGTGCACATATCAATGGTGAAATCTGAATAAGCTCTCTGGATTATGCCAATGTCAGTCTCCTAGTTTTAACACTGCACTGTGGTATGAGATACTGGCAGGGGGTTGGTTGGGAAAGGAGTGCTCAGGACTTGCCTCTTAACGTTTCTCTGTGGCCTCCTGTGAGGCTACTAAATGCCTTTTTACAACAGGTTAATTACGCAATTTATTTTTTGCTGGCTTATGCTGTATACAACTTTCCTTAACCTTTATTAATTGCTTTTATTAATTCAGACATGCCTCTTGGTTAGGCTGCTGAAGGGCTTCACTGGAGACACTATACAAAGATGTTCAAGATTTAAGAGCCTGAGCTTTGGAATCATGCAGATTTGGATCAAAATCTCTGTGCCCTTTACTATCTACCTTAGAGGAGCTGTGAGGATCAAATGAGCTATTTCATGTAAAGGGCCCTGTGTCTGAATCATAATGTTCAATATGTAATTAAAAATAACTATCAAATTTAAGTAAAATCCATCAAAATTCTGCTTTTTCCTCTGTGATGAACACTGAGATGCTCTTACTCAGAAACATAAGAATCTATTAAAAACAAAAATGCTGGTACTCCTGCTTTATTATTATATTTATTATTACTACTGAGTAGTCTGCCTAATGCATAACCAAGTACTGGCAACTATTATTACTACTATTTCTCTCAATCCTGCAAACTAAGTAAGGACTTTAGTATCACCATTAAAACCTAGTATGGCATATCTTAAAATATATAGAGTTTTTTGAAAAAGAAACTATCGTTTTCATTCTTACCTTGCGTTAGGGGTAAGGCTTCGTAAGACATGAGTTAGGGAACTAAGTGGTAGTGATCCAGATTGTTTAACCAGAAGAGAATTCTCATAGGAGGTTTCTTCAGTATAATGACTATATGTAGTAGTTTCATACCAGAGCCAGTTATAAAGACTCTGCTTTGCATGATCCCACACTAGAGTACATGATCAAAGAAAACAAGAATTACTAATTATTTTCATATTGTCTTGTTACTAGATTCCGCTCTAGGAGAGAACAAGAAAGCAATAAATAAAAAGTGAATCCTAAAAATTTTCATTTTTGCTATTTCCCCATCCAAATCAGTACCTCTCAATCTAATTTCACTGTCAATCAACATCTGAATCTTTATTTGTATATTAAATACAAGTTAAAATATATTAGCACTACCAAGGCATTCTTTTAAAAGTTTTAATAATTTAACATTTTATTTTATAGGATTATCACAAAGTCTGAATTAAATGCATAAAATAAATGTTGTAATTCCACAAAGAAGAGTAGAAAGAAACCAAAATAATAGGTGGGTCTCCTCTCCTTCATGAAACTTTAGCTTTGTAAAACACACCCTTTACTACCTAAATTTTTATTTCCAAGAATTATGTTCTAAATCAGATTGAGGACACCTATATTTTTGGCAACTATGTCTTTAAACATGCGACAAAGGAAAAGCATACTTAAAAACAATAAAAATGCTGTGACATTAAGAAATTTAATTTTCAAAGACTGATATCTCAAGAAGGAAAAACAGTAATATTTAACTTACTGAGAGGAGCATTGAGGTGATCAATAGATGCTATAAGGTATATATTACGTAAAGATGACAACTGTCCAATAATCTGCTGGCTTTTGTCTCCTCTCAACATTTGGCTATCCAAATTGTGGATAAGAAGAAAGAGTTCTAAAGAAGACTCTAAAAGGAAAGAATGCAATTATTATTTTCAGTGAGTACTTGTGAAGCCCCCTACCACATGCAAGGACTGTATTAAAGAATATATCAAAGTAGCATAGGACAAAAGAACTATTGCTTAGGTGTATGCAATTTATTTGAGAAGCTATGTCAGTCACTCATAAAACAGGCAAGACATTATTATAGTCTTAAAAAAAAAAAGAAATTCACTGGAAATCAGTAGACACTGGAGCAGTTAGAGACTTAACTGGAATGGTTAACACTTGAATCAGACCATGAAGAAACCAGTTTTAATACGGCATAGGAAATAAGGCAAGATACATATTGGATTGGAGGTGAATCTGTGCATGTTGAATTGCAAGGTGGGATAAAGGAGGGAGTCGTCCCCTCCTCCAAAAAAAAAAGAGTTCTCATTAAGCATTAAGAGAGAATATAGAAAACCCTGGTTACCACAAAAGCCAAGAGACAAAAGAAGAGAAGGGGAGAGGCTTAGGATATTGCCCAAAGTATGAGAAAGGTCAGAGAAGTAAAATATCATAAAGTCAGTGAAGGAAGAATTTGGATGATGGAGATGTCAACACCATCAAATACTGGAGAGATCAAGATAAACAAAGGGTGAGGCAAGGTCAGTGTTTTTAGTATGAAGAAAATTACAGGTGATCTTCAAGCATACAATTCAGGTAGCACAGAGGCAAGAAATTAAGAAGGAAACAAGTAAAAAGTAGAAGGCAGGACATGTCTTCAAAAACTCTCAAATCATATTGAAATAGGGAAATAAAATAGAGTGAAAGGGCAGTGGAATCAGGTAAATATTTTTCTTAAGATGGAAGAAGTACTATACATGTTTAAAAGCAATTGCTAAGTCCCTCAGGAGCTGGTAAGAAATGGGACATTGGCATTTATGACAAAAGATGAGCCTTTTAAAGAGAATAAGTACATTTCTCTTCCACTGGGGATAGAGGGACAAGAGAGACAATATAGTGACAAAGATTCTGAGATGACACATTTTTGAAAGTCCAAGGTTCCTTAAATTCTAGAAGTCACCATAGTCAGTATTTAAATTATATGTAAACAAATATATAATTATTACATATGTAACATACAATTATAATTTATATAATTCATAATTATATAACATTTATATCTATGTAAAAACATGATTTATATAATTATAAATTATTTAATATAAATATAAATTATATTTAGATAATACAGATTATATAATATATAAATATTTATAATACAGATTATATATAATAGAGTAACTACATATAAATATATATAAAAAAATGATTCAGGCACCTATTTCAGTGAGTGTACAAACAATATCAAAATCTTCCATTAAATCATTAAGCATAACCAATTACTCCATTTAATTGTTAAACAATGACTAAATTACAATTGTTAGACCCTAAATAATTTTATTTTTAATTTTCTGAAATGCTCATATAACAAAAACATTCACACCAAAAGAACAACAAATTTTTTTCCCCATTTCTCAGATTTTAGTATATGAAATTATTCAAATGCATTGATATTTACTCAGGATAAAGATAAGAATGCTTTATAAACATATTAAACAATATAAAACTATCGGACATAGAGGTACCAATTAACTGGAAACACTTTACACTGGCCAAACAAAACTTGAAAATTATCCTGAAATAAAAGCTTTTTTGGGGGAAAAAAAGAGGCTTTGGCTATATAAATTCAAGGTAGCAGGAGTAATTCTTTCCTATTAGGTAAGTTGAAGTTCACAGAAAAAGTTCACAGAAAAAGACAGGACAAATTATTTTAAAGAAATCAAAATCTAAATCAGCATTGAGAGAAGTGTCATTATTAAAACAATCCTCAATTTTATGTATACTAGTACACAAATAAGTACGCTTAGCTTCACCCTAAAACTACAGAGCATCTCCTTCATGTTACCTTCTTTAAATTTGTTTACTATCCAGTCTAGCTGATCCAGCACACTGCGGAAAGTACCCATATGATTAAGGACTTCTTCTGTTATAGAATTCAGGATCTATGTCATAAGAGTGCAAGAGATACATCAGTTATAACTTATTCTGTCATGTAGGATAAATACAACTAGCAAACCAATCCTTATTTTTTATAAATTAAAAATAAATTTGGATTTCCCACTAAGTCTGAAAAATCACTTCAAAAATTCTACTCGTACTTAAGTACATCTAATTCATTTCTTTGCCTAAGTTATTGTTAAAAGGAAACAGGGAAGAATAGCAAAGATGTAAAGATAACATAAGCAGGTAGTAAAAACAAAACAAAACAAAAAACTAACAATATGAGAAATATTAGATAACTACAGATTTATCAAATGAAAGAGGACCCAAACACTAAGGTCACTTTTAAAAAGGAATATTACATTGGTTAATATCCAGAACTCAAAAGGTTTAAATTAATTTTCAAATGATGAAGAGATATGAGCATCTGGAGTAAAAATGATCAAAGAACTATAAACCATTCTTATATTTTTATTATTTTTAGAGCACTAAAGTGACATAAAAGCATAATAAAATTGAAGTCCCCCATAATCCTATCCTTGAGAGAAGTACTGTTGGTATTCAATGTAGTAAACAAAGCTAACATTTCCCTAAGATTTAATACATTACCAGTTACCAAATAGGAAATTCAAGGATGGGGATTCAAAGCTAGAACCCTCTGAGTCCAAACACATGATCTTAAGCACTGTGCAATCCTACTAGTGTGAAAACCACTGCAATAAAAACAAAAACTGAATGCTCCAGAATATGAAATAGCATCCTCATTAACATGGGGATATGGATTGGCAGGGGATATGATGTTATTCCTTTTAATATTTTTAAAACTTACTGATTTCACACTGATTCCAGGAAAGAAGCCATTGATGACAACATGAATGCAATCTTGCAGCATGGTGGTTCGAAATCTTTCCAGTAAATCTCTCTTAGACCCCAAACCATAAAGCACAATGTTGAACCCCAGGCTGTAAGAAAAACAGCACTCATGAAATTAAAGTTCAGTACTTTTTTTTTTTTTCGGTACGCGGGCCTCTGACTGTTGTGGCCTCTCCCGTTGCGAAGCACAGGATCCGGACGCGCAGGCTCAGCGGCCATGGCTCACGGCCCCAGCCGCTCCGCGGCACGTGGGATCTTCCCAGACCGGGGCACGAACCCGTGTCCCCTGCATCGGCAGGCGGACTCTCAACCACTACGCCACCAGGGAAGCCCCAAGTTCAGTACTTCTTATTGCCAATTTTATAATCAACCAGTTTCCTTAATTTAAGCTTATAAAGAATACAGGAAGAAATGGCATGGCTAAATAACTATATTGATTCCCAACTTATATAAAGCAAAAGCACAGTTTTATTATCTGTACACCAAGCTTGCAGTTCCAACTTTCTCTCAAGCTCCTACTACCTTTCAAGTAATAAGAGGCAAGGGAGAACATGGCACTAGGTACAAGACACTAAAAAGTCTTATAGGCTGAAGCAGAGTTTTTTAACTGATAGATTAAACTGGAAAAGTAATCAGGGGCCAGGTCACAAAGGTGTTGTTAAATCAACTAAGACATTAATTGGATTTTATTCCAAGGAACATGAGCATTTAAAAGTAAATAGTCAGGTGTTAAGTGAAAGGCTTTAATAGGAAAGTAATATGATCTTTTTAGAAGATTACATTGACTGAGTGGGGGAATGGATAGGAAGGAGGGTAAAACCACCAAAGACTATGGACTTGAATTAAGTGTCATGGAGACAAATGTGTCAAGAGCTTTACAGGTCAAATCAGTTGGATATGGAGAGTGATTAGACATGGAAGGTTAAGTGAAAGGGACTATTAAGAATAGCTCAGTTTTTTGGCATAGACTACATGAATGGAGTGCATCCACTATGTGAGGTAGCTGGGGCAGGTGGGATTGAGGGATTTAAGATAAGTTAAATTTTATGTATATTGAATTATTTACAGGACATCCACAAGGACACTTCCAATATACATTCACATCTGCTGCTGAGGAGTGAGATGTGGCTGGGCTAGAGATATAGCTATGGCAGTTATTCACATACAAAAAGCAACTGAAGCCAAGAGAGTAAATGAGACAACCCAGAACACCAAGCACTAGGGGTCAGGTTAAAGTTCAACTCCATGATTTTTTAACGGAGGTCAATCAGAAACAGTATTTATGTGATGCTCTGTAGCAATGCAGGATAGCCTGGAAATAGAAAAGAAAAGAGATAACCCCCAAAGGCAGAGATCAGCAAAATAGAAGCAGCAGAAAAAAGAAGCAAGGGAGTTCAGAGAGCTAACAATTCTACTAAAGTAGCTGACTATGAGGGCTAGGCTGGGAAGCAAAGCAAATCAAGTTATCAAAGTTGACATATGGGAAGAAAGAAGAATTGGTGGACTGGAGGATGGAATCAGAGTGAAGATCTGCTTTATAAATTCAAAATGAACAGATCCATAAATAGTTATTGAGAGAAAGTGAGGTCCTAACAGGGAAGATAATCATTTTCTTACTAGCATACTCCTTTGATTTATTATTGGCAAAGAAAACCAGGATCAATTGGGGAAAATTGTGGCAATTTTTATGTTCTTACTGCACCATTCACATTTTAGCATACACTTCAAGCACTTCTTTATACTAAGGTCCTTTTAAATACGAATATAAAAGTAATTATAGAAAAAAATTACTATGTTTTAATCTTTATTATTCTTCTAGGTGTTTTAATGGAAATTTAAATTTAACCTGAGGTATTTGAAAAATGATAAAGTTAAAAAAATATTCTAAGAAACAATTTTAAAATGGTAAAATAATGTTTAGAGAACAAATCTCATGAAATTCTGAAGGTCTACAGTACATGTAAACAGAATGAGATTGAAAGAAAAATATATATTCTTTCATTTTAGAAACTCTGAATTTAAAAAACTGAATTAAAATCTAACATATATTTATCAATCTTGACAAATTATATTTTCAAATATTTTTATAAGTAATAATTCATAATTCTAAGAAAGGCTATTTTACACAATAGCTTTCAAGTCTGATTAAACTTAGAAAAGACAAATTTCTTGAAAATTGGAATTTCTGAGAAGAGTCATATAATAATATGACATTTCTACATTTGGGCCATAAAATTGGGAAAACACCTGTTTTTTCAAATTTTTACATATAAATAAAAATACATATCAAGTTCACTGCAAAAAGAAAATTAAATGTCAAACTATTTTAACATAGACATGTAAATATATATTATTCTTTATTTTACAAAGGTTTACAATGATAATAGTACTTACTGTAACTGCAACATCCACTTATGAAATAACTGTTCATATTGTTGATTTAGTTGTTTAAGTTCAGCAGAAAAGGAAGGAGAAACCTTGCTCAATAAGTTATGCAAAGTTTGCTTTAAAAAAAAAGGAAGAGGGAGGGAAGAAAATCACTCTCAATCCACATACATCACATCAATCCACACTAAAAATATTTCCTTAGAGGTAGAGGTTAGAAGACGCCATCAGTGGAAATATTACTTTAATCAGGTTTGGTAATGAGTGCATCTACTGAGAATACACATAATATTTCAATATTTCTTTCTTAAAATGTTTTATACAGTCTTTAAGTACAAATATGTAAAACAGTAAAGAATTTGCTACATTTTCTCTAGAACCATTTACATGACAATAAATTCCAAATATCAATATGTCTAATTTCTAAAAAAAAATTGTTACCATAAGGAGACGATTAAACCTGCCTCCCAGCTTTGACAACAAATCCAGACACTCTTTTAAAAACCTATGGATTTGAAAAAATGTAAAAGCTTAAGGTAACAGTTCAATATTAATTCTCAGAAAACAGTCAAGTTTCTTTATAATTTACCATTATCATTAGTAAAATTCACTGCTCCTCTTTAAAATCTGTTTCTAACAAATCCTTTATCTTTGGTAAGTATGGCAAAGTTTTTAAAACACTAATGTAAAAATAAACTGAGGAAGATATATTGATCTGCACCCAAAACTTAGAAACTCATGCTACTGACTCAAACACAGCTCACTTCTTGAAACGAAAACTCTAGTAAAAAGCTGTATATGCATTTTTACCCTGGCACTACTGTGTTTTCATGATTCTATCCTTTAAGTAAAATATTTTTTTAATACTGAAGACTAAAGCAGCAACCAAGATTCCAGGCACTCTAGCCTATACAGTTTTTATTCATCCATATACTTAAAGAGAAATAGGACAAATTCTAAGTAAAACTGTAAAGCAGTAGCTTTAAAAAATTTCTCTCTCCATCTGATGTTTTTTTTCCTAACGTCTAGAGCCCTGAAAAGCAGATAAAGCACTAGTGTCATCTGCAGTAGTTATTTATACTGGATTATCAGAGCATACTCACACTTAGTGTGAACTCTGAAATGTTATGTCACCTATTCACCTTCATTTCAAACTTTAGTATCTGTACAGAATTACATTATTAGCCCCTATACTTGCCCCTCCTCCTATCCGTACCCTTTGCCATGTGACTTTGCAATCCCTCCCACTAAACGGGTGGAGTCTAGTCCCCTGTTTTGTGACTTACTGTGGCCACTAGAATGAGGCAGAAGTGACACTGAGACAGTTTGAGCCCAGGCTTCAAGAGGTCTTTTGTTTTTCTACTTCTTCTGTCTCTGACATTGTTATGAGAAGAACATGCCTCTGCTAGCTTTCCAAGGAGGTCCAACAAAGAAGACAGACATGTGGAGCAAATCCTAGATCAGTCAACTCCCAGGCGACCCGCAGACATGAGAAATAAATGCTCATTGACACATGTTACTATGACTGTATCTGTCAGCTATGTCCACAATTAATGAAAGAACTTCCTTTCTTCACAATCAGTAACAGGTGTTTCTTTCATCCTCCAAAAGGTCTTTTTGTCTCTAGGTCCTATGAAGTCCTACTTCGACCCTAGATCCACTTCTCCTTCCCCCATGTTGCTTATATAAAAATACATGCACTAAGGAAGAAGCAAGAGGAGCTACAATCCCGCAGCCTGTGGAACAAAAACCACATTCGCAGAAAGATAGACAAGATGAAACGGCAGAGGACTATGCACCAGAAGAAGGAATAGGATAAAACCCCAGAAAGACAACTAAATGAAGAGGAGATAGGCAATCGTCCAGGAAAGAATTCAGAATAATGATAGTGAAGACGATCCAGGACCTCAGAAAAAGAATGGAGGCAAAGATCGAGAAGATGCAAGAAATGTTTAACAAAGATCTAGAAGAATTAAAGGACAAAAAACCAGAGATGAACAATACAATAACTGAAATGAAAAATATGCTAGAAGTAATCAATAGCAGAACAACTGAGGCAGAAGAATGGATAAGTGACCTGGAAGACAGAATGGTGGAATTCACTGCTGCGGAACAGGATAAAGAAAAAAGAATGAAAAGAAATGAAGACAGCCTAAGAGACCTCTGAGACAACATAAAATGCAACAACATTCGCATTATAGGGGTCCCAGAGGAGAAGAGAGAAAGGATCCGAGAAAATATTTGAAGAGATTATACTCGAAAACTTCCCTAAAATGGGAAAGGAAAGAGCCACCCAAGTCCAGGAAGCGCAGAGAGTCCCATAGAGGATAAACACAAGGAGAAACATGCTGAGACACATAGTAATCAAACTGGCAAAAATTAAAAAACCAGAGATGAACAATACAATAACTGAAATGAAAAATATGCTAGAAGTAATCAATAGCAGAACAACTGAGGCAGAAGAATGGATAAGTGACCTGGAAGACAGAATGGTGGAATTCACTGCTGCGGAACAGGATAAAGAAAAAAGAATGAAAAGAAATGAAGACAGCCTAAGAGACCTCTGAGACAACATAAAATGCAACAACATTCGCATTATAGGGGTCCCAGAGGAGAAGAGAGAAAGGATTCGAGAAAATATTTGAAGAGATTATACTCGAAAACTTCCCTAAAATGGGAAAGGAAAGAGCCACCCAAGTCCAGGAAGCGCAGAGAGTCCCATAGAGGATAAACACAAGGAGAAACATGCTGAGACACATAGTAATCAAACTGGCAAAAATTAAAGACAAAGAAAAATTACTGAAAGCAGCAAGGGAAAAACGACAAATAACAACAAGGGAAATCCCATAAGGTTAACAGCTGATCTCTCAGCAGAAACTCTACAAGCCAGAAGGGAGTGGCATGATATACTTAAAGTGATGAAAGGGAAGAACCTTCAAGCAAGATTACTCTACCCAGCAAGGATCTCATTCAGATTCAACAGAGAAATCAAAAGCTTTACGGACAAGCAAAAGCTAAGAGAATTCAGCACCAGCAAACCAGCTCTACAACAAATGCTAAAGGAACTTCTCTAAGTGGGAAACACAAGAGAAGAAAAGGACCTCACAATTAAGAAAATGGTAATAGGAACATACATATGGATAATTACCTTAAACGTGAATGGATTAAATGCTCCAACCAAAAGACACAGGATTGCTGAATGGATACAAAAACAAGACCCATATATATGCTGTCTACAAGAGACCCACTTCAGACCTAGGAACACATTCAGACTGAAAGTGAGGGGATGGAAAAAGATATTCCATGCAAATGGAAATCGAAAGCTGGAGTAGCAATACTCGTATTTGATAAAATAGACTTTAAAATAAAGACTGTTACAAGAGATAAGGAAGGACACTACCTAATGACACCTAAAAGTAGCAGAACACACTTTCTTCTCAAGTGCACATGGAACATGCTCCAGGATAGATCACATCTTGGGTCACAAATCAAGCCTCAGTAAATTTAAGAAAATTGAAATCATAGCAAGGATCTTTTCTGATCACAACATTATGAGATTCGAAATCAATTACGGGGAAAAAAACATAAAAAACACAAATACATGGAGGCTAAACAATACATTACTAAATATCCAAGAGATCACTGAAGAAATCAAAGAGGAAATCAAAAAGTACATAGAAACAGGGCTTCCCTGGTGGCACAGTGGTTAAGAATCTGCCTGCCTATGCAGGGGACATGGGTTCAAGCCCTGGTCGGGGAAGATCCCACATGCCGCGGAGCAACTAAGCCCATGAGCCACAACTACTGAAGCCTGCATACCTGGAATCCGTGCTCTGCAACAAGAAAAGCCACCGCAATGAGAAGCCCGTGCACCACAACGAAGAGTAGCCCCCGCTCGCCACAACTAGAGAAAGCCCATGCGCAGCAAGGAAGATCCACGCTCGCCACAATTAGAGAAAGCCCATGCGCAGCAAGGAAGATCCAACGCAGCCAAAAATAAATAAATAAAATAAGGAAATTTATAAAAAAAGGAAAATAAAGTACCTAGGGACAAATGACAATGTAAACACGAAGATCCAAAACCTATGGGATGCAGCAAAAGCAGTTCTAAGAGGGAAGTTTATACCTATACAAGCCTACCTCAAGAAACAAGAAAAAGCTCAAATGAACAATCTAACCTTACACCTAAAGGAACTAGAGAAAGAAGAACAAACAAAACCCAAAGTTAGCAGAAGGAAAGAAATGATAA
>NC_041215.1:104743788-104744651 GCF_002837175.3 Physeter macrocephalus
ATACGAGCAAACAGAATCCAACAACACATTAAAAGGATCATACACCATAGTCAAGTGGGATTTATCCCAGGGATGCAAGGATTCTTTAGTATATGCAAATCAATCAATGTGATACACCATATTAACAAATTGAAGAACAAAAACCATATGATCATCTCAAAAGATGGGCATTTAGGTTGATGCAGCAAAAGCTTTTGACAAAATTTGACAAAATTTGAATTTGTTGAATTTGACAAAATTCAACACCCATTTATGATAAAAACTCTCCAGAAAGTGGGCAGAGAGGGAACCTACCTCAACATAATAAACGCCATATATGACAAACCCACAGAAAACATCATTCTCAATGGTGAAAAACTTAAAGCATTTCCTCTAAGATCAGGAACAAGACAAGGATGTCCACTCTCGCCACTATTATTCAACATAGTTTTGGAAGTCTGAGCCATGGCAATCAGAGAAGAAAAAAGAAAAGGAATACAAATTGGAAAAGAAGAAGTAAAACTGTCACTGTTTTCAGATGACATGATACTATACACAGAGAAACCTAAAGATGCCACCAGAAAACTACTAGAGCTGATCAATGAATTTGGTAAAGTTGCAGGAAACTAAATTAAGGCACAGAAATCTCTTGCATTCCTATACACTAATGATAAAAAATCTGAAAAAGAAATTAAGGAAACACTCCCATTTACCACTGCAACAAAAAGAATAAATACCTAGGAATAAACCTGCCTAGGGAGACAAGAGACCTGTATGCAGAAAACTCTAAGACACTGTTGAAAGAAATTAAAGATGATACCAACAGATGGAGAGATATACCATGTTCTTGGATTGGAAGAATCAATATTGTGAAAATGACTATA
>NC_041215.1:104745463-104746824 GCF_002837175.3 Physeter macrocephalus
CAAATTGGGTCATGTGTAGAGACGTGGATGAATCTAGAGACTGTCATACAGAGTGAAGTAAGTCAGAAAGAGAAAAATAAATATCATATATTAACACATATATGTGGAACCTAGAAAAATGGTACAGATGAACCGGTTTGCAGTGCAGAAACAGAGACACAGGTGTAGAGAACAAACATATGGACACCAAGGGGGGAGAGCGGTGGCAGGTGGGTGTGGGTGTGGTGGGATGAACTGGGAGATTGGGATTGACAGGTGTGCACTGATGTGTACAGAACTGATGACTAATAAGAACCTGCTGTATAAAAAAAAATACATGCACTAAGCAGATGTTAGTGCCACCTCTTCCTTGAACAGCTTGTTTTCTTGACACATGTTTTCAGCTAGTCTCTGATCTGAGTTGCAATACCTATGAGACAGGTGGAAACAAACAAACAAAACAGAAAAAAACAAAACCCCCCAACCACACAGCACCACGTCATCCAAGCCATAGAGGTTTACCCTATGGTAAACTTCTCTTCTCTCTTTTCTATAGCTTGAAAACTCTGTCAAAAGCCCTGTATACCTTAGGAAATTGCACTGAATTCCTATTTCAGAAAATAATAAAATCTTGATTCTGAGTCAATAACAACCTCTTCTTGACTTAAATTATCAAGCCCACTTTCTTTTTTTTGGGGGGGGCTGCGTGGCTTGTGGGATCTTAGTTCCCTGACCAGGGATTGAACCCATGCCCCCTGCAGTGGAAGCGCGGAGTCCTAACCAAGGATCGCCAGGGAAGTCCCTCAAGTCCACTTTCTAATGAAAGATTTTCTTATTCAGATGGTTAACTTTGCCCTCTCTTAGTGAGGTATCTGTCAAAGCCCTGAGTCTAACTGTATGCTACTTTTTTATAAAATGAGACACTGGAACCAGAGTATATAGAAACCTTGTTACCTTACTGCAATGGGCAGGCTTTCCATGATAGCAAGAAGCAGAATATCCTCTGCTTTTTGCAAGGTTTTCAGCTGAGAGTCAGGTCAGTCTTTGTTTTATGACCAGTGTGAGGTTCAATGAATATGTGGGTTAAATTGATAACAGAGATTAATGGTACATGGATATCAAAGAAACTATGACCCTGCACAGGGAACTATATTCAAAATCCTGTGATACATATATACAATGGAATATTACTCAGCCATAAAAAGGAATGAAACTGAGTTATCTGTTGTGAGGTGGATGGACCTAGAGACTGTCATACAGAGTGAAGTAAGTCAGAAAGAGAAAAACAAATACCGTATGCTAACATATATATATGGAATCTAAAAATAAAAGAAAAGAAAGAAAATGGTCAGAAGAACCTAGGGGCAAGACGGGAATAAAGA
>NC_041215.1:104746857-104786184 GCF_002837175.3 Physeter macrocephalus
ATCAGCTCGGTGCTTTGTGACCACCTAGAGGGGTGGGATAGGGAGGGTGAGATAGGGAGGGTGGGAGGGAGGGAGATGCAAGAGGGAAGAGATATGGGAACATTTGTATATGTAAAACTGATTCACCTTGTTATAAAGCAGAAACTGACACACCATTGTAAAGCAATTATACTCTAATAAAGATGTTAAAAAAAAAACCCTGTGATAAACCATAATGGAAAAGAATATGAAAAAATATATACACAGGTATAACTGAATCACTTTGCTGTACAGTAGAAATTAATACAACATTGTAAATCAACTATACTTTAATAAAATAAAATTAAAAAAAAAAGTACCTAGAGATTGTGTTTGGTGCATTTACTCATTGGCATTTTCATCACAGAAAGATCTCTGAATCACTTTGCTGTACAGTAGAAATTAATACAACATTGTAAATCAACTATACTTTAATAAATTAAAAAAAAGAAACTATGACCCTGATGATTATTATAGAACCTGAAGAAACGATAAATAAGAGAAAAATATGTAATTATATACATATAATTAGAGTATGTCAAACAATTCTAATCCAGTGAACCAGTTACCATTTACATAATAAAATACACAATAGTGATGTCACACTAATTTGTGTTTCATTTGATCAGGATAGTATTCTGCTATGTACACTTACTCTTCAGATTTGCTGCTTATGTACTATATTTTTCAGCTCACAATAAGAACAATTTACAAGTAACACTCCTTGCAACATACCTGATCCAGTTTAGCCCTCTTTAGTTTCTGCAGTGTTCTATCAGAGGTTAAAACTTTTGAACTGCTATGGGCTTCAAAATATTCTTCTACTAAGTCACTCTGAAAGTGGACAAAGCAAAGTGAGTTCTTAGTTTCAGATATTTGTTTTATATGAGTACTAGACAGTAATATTAGCATAAACAGGATATGTGAAATTCTTTACTTGGCAGTCAGTATTTTCTTTTTGAACCAACAACACAGACTAAGGACCAAGCAAATTTAATTCCAGTAATAAAACTGAGTAACTCTTAGGATCATAAAAGTTGAAGAAAATGACTAGATTGAAGTAGTCTGCCCCAAAACGATTCCTAAATTCCAACATATAATTCCCATTTAGACTGGAAAAAAAAAGGTTCTACATCAGGACCTTTGTTTTCCCTCACACACTCCTAGCAAATCCTTTAATTAGTACAGTTGAAGGACTGTGGAAATGAGAAAGACATCAACAGCAAGGTAAAAAAAGACTTGCCTATTATTCCAGTAAAATGACTCACCACGTGTTCTACTGATTTGGGGCAGGACTGAGCTCCGTGGTGGTAAGGAAGGAATGGAAAGTCATTCAAGCAGGAGGCTTCCTAGACTGCTCTGAGTCTTTACAGAGCACACTGGGATAATTAGCCTTTTCTCAGGCCATAATATGTGCAGTGTTCTCCAAACGATGCAACATGGCTCCATAGTCACATCATTTATTACTTACACTGACTTTACATCAGCAACGTTACAAAAATGAAACTATATAAAAAGGTATATACTGAGAAGTCTTGCCTCCAATTATCCAATTAATATTTTATTTAAAAGCTTTTTTTTACTCAACTGAATTGTCACCTTTAGCATATACTATGGTACTGATACATGAATATGGATACAGAGAGGCCAGGATACGAAGTCCAGAAATAGACACAAATATATGCGGGAATTTATGTGAAAGGCTGAGAAAATGTAGAAAAGTGAAGAAAAAAAATTATGTTCATCCTCCCATTTGGATCTCTTAGGTAGCTTATCTTTGAGATATTACTGATTTTTCTTTAAAGTCTCTCTCTTCACTTACTGTTTTATCTCTTTTCATTTTCTTAGAAGGTGTTTCTTTGCAAACAGGAGCCGCAACTACTCTATTCTGAGCTTGAATCTGTTCGCTCAATATGACTTCATTAGTGTCCTCTTCATATTCCTGTGCAACCCCTTCATCGTCCTCCGAGTTGGAAGCAGAATATTCACTTTCACTGTCAGAATGAAACCTTGGAACTGTGTGGGGAGGAAGCAATTGGGAAAATTGGACAGTTTGACAAGAGAGGCATTGTGGGGTATTAGGAAGAGTGTGGGCTTTGAAGTAAGAGATTGTGACTTCTGGTTTTGTCATTACTTGCTGATGATTTCACCAGAGCTAGTTATGTAAGTTTTCTGAGCACCAGTTTCCTCACTTATCAAATGAGGCTACCAGTGCCTAATTTAATAAAGCATTGTGAAGATTACATTGAAATGCATGTAAAGCAACTAACAATGCCTAACACATAGGAAATGTGGCAGAAATTGTCAGTCATACCTAATACCATTCTCTTTCCTTCTTCCTTGCTAATAGAATTCATTGTAAAATGTGGCAACGTGCTCCACCCTAAGGGATAAATAATCACAGTAATTTAATTGTCTTTTCCTTTGCCAGATACGTGCTCTCTCAGCCTCCTTTGCAACTAGAGTTGGCTATGTAAACCTTTAACCAATGAAACTTGAGGGGAAATTTGCTGGAAGCTTCTGGGAAAGATTTTCCTCACTTATGGAAGGAAAGCCCCTTACTTATACCCATAGCTTAAAGCTATGGAAGCCATTTTGCAATATAAAATATCAAAACTAAAAATGAAAAATGCCAGTGGCAAAGCGAAAAAATAGGAAGAACCTGTAGCCTTTATGACACTGTTGAGTCACTACATCAACCGTGAACTGTGTATCCCTAGACTTCTTATGATGTGAGATACTTCAGTGTCCATGGCTTAAGCCATTGTTATAGAATTTTCCATTGCTGCCTACTGAAAATGCCATCCTAACTGATAGAGCACTCAATAAATGACAGCTACTACTTTAAGTACTACTAATACATACGCACAATCCATCCCATAGTAGATATAAGAATTATATTTTTAAACAAGCCACAGCCACCCCCACCACTCTCCAGAAATAATAAAGCTAGTTTTATAATCATAAAGTAAGGATGAAACTTACACTCAACAAAATTAGTATAAAACTATCATAAAAGGTTAACTTCCAAAATATGAATGAAATAATTTTAAGCAAATCACTCTTTATTTTGAAGAGCATATTTCAGAATATCCAGAGTCAGCATATAACAAATATAGATACTGAAAAAGAAAAAAAAAAAAAAAAAAAAGGCTTGATTTTGTGGGCATACATAGCTTAGCAGATTCAGATTTGCACTGATTGCTGCCCATGGTAGATGCAAGGGTTAGAAGTGGTAGGAGGTACCAGACAATGTCTTTACCCTATTTACATGAATACATCACACATGTTGATATATTTGTTTGGTGGTGATTGAGAAGGAGAAGGAAGTTCACCTTCTCTCTAAAAAGGATTCTTCTGTGGGGTAAGGAGGAAACTTAAGATGTGGGATGTATTTGACATAAAATAATAATAATCAATTGCATATATCATCTTTTATTGCTCCAGATATCCAATAATTTAGTGTTATAATTTTTATGTTGATTAAAAATGTATTATCAACTCGATACCTTGAAAAAAGAAGAGCTACAGGGCATAGATTTAACCATGTTAGTTAATATTATTGTCAAGGGGTCAACCCCAAGAAAGGAGTTGACATCTTTCAGAAATATAAAGGTCAAAAAGTCATTTGCCGCAAAATTAAATATTTAAACCCCAAACCAGAGACTTTCCTGGCCGTCCAGTGTTTAGGACTCAGCGCTTTCGCTGCCGGGGCCCGGTTTCAACTCCGGGCTGGGGAACTAAGATCCCGTGAGCCACGTTGTGTAGCCAAAAAACCCCCCCCAAAACATAAAAAAAAACCCAAACCATTTTTAATTTCCCCAAAGGCAGGAACCATGTCTGTTTACTTGGCTTTGTATAGTATTCAGTACAACTGTAAATATTTAAAATTGTTTCAATATATTGATAAAACTTCTAAATAAATCAATAGAACTATTTCTAAAACTGTCTCAGGCAAATAAACTAAAAGGCATGTTATTTTATTGAAGAATTTTAACTAACCTCAATATCCACTGACTATAATGTAAAGACATAGTGCTAAGTGTTATGAGTTAAAATATAAGATATAGTCCTTGCCCTTAAGGAATCTACAGCTTAATTGAAGACATGAACATATCCTTTCTTTCATGAAAAGAAATAGCAATAAGTAGTTATAATAATAAAAGGTAATAATAGCCAACACCTGTTAAGCACATACCAAGGTCAAGCACTATGCTAAGCACTTTGACATCCTTTATTTCAATTAATCTCAAAATAACTCTGAGGCTGGTACCATTATTATCCCTATTTCGCAAATGAAAAAAATTGAGGCATAGAGAGGTCCCTGTAAGTGGCAGCCCAAAGATAAAAAGTAAGCATTCTAAGACGAGAACCTGTTTATTTAACCATTATTGCTTCTTGTTTAGATGCTTCTTTTTATAAAAACTCAGTGTAAAAAGAAATACACACCTATTAGTCTTTTCCTTAGCCCACGAGGTGCTGTTGACAGAAATTCACTTTTATCATTGTTCTGTTTAAAAATAAAAAAGCAATATAGTTTAAATAGTCAAATAATAATGATGACATGAAAATTAATGATGTCTCTGAGTGAAAGAAAGGCTAGAAAGGAAGAAAAATATTTTGTTTTCAATAGACATTAGAACCAGATGAGCTCCTTCCTAGACCTGGAAGACAACAATATATGAATTTGTTGCGGGGGGAGAGTATGACAACAAAAACGATACAACGAATTCTGAAGGAATGCTAGAGTGGTTCTAGAAGTTGTATTCCAGACACCTGCGAAGGATGCACTTCTATTATTATGTAAAGAAAAAGCTTATCAGCCTTTGAATCATTCTTCACCCATCAGATTAGCAGAATATTTTTTCTAAAAAAAGGTAATACTGTCCAGGGATGATGAGTAAGCAAGGAAATGGGACTCCTATACCTTACTGCAGTGGGCCTTTGCATGTACGAGAAATTTACTGGTGTTAAAGTAGTCTGTGAGAAGGAGAGAAAAAAGATTTCTACTTTTTACTTCTGTATTTTTAATTTTTTTAACATTTTACAGAAGTATAATGCAAGTTTTTCTTTTCCTCACAGAATATAATACTTTAACAACATTCAATTTCTAGCACAATAAAATCCCTACTGGTGTATACATGATAACAGTACTGATAAAAAGATAAAGTGCCCTGTGTTTTTTTGGCAACATGAAAATATGACAAAAAATTTAAGTCTGTTATCTTGTGATAAGTTGTTGGTGCTAGTTACAAATATTATAAGTAAATTTTGATTTGGGATATTAAGAATACTATTATATCATAGCCAGTTGGGGAAGAATGCTGTTGCCTTAAGGAAAGAATATTATTATAATAGGTGATCTGATCACCTATTGGGTTTATAAAGTATATCACAGTATATTTCAAACTTCTTTGGTCCAGATCCTCACAATTTTTTTTTACATTTTGCCACCTTGATCCAGTACACATGTGCATATATAACTTAACCAAATTATAATTAAATAATACTTATAAAATAGAAAATTTCTAATTTATTCTATTTCATTTTTTTAAACTGTAGATCATGCCCTACTAAACTGATTTCAAGACTGAGAGCTGAGACAACCTATATCCATATAGCTTAATTATCAGGTCTGAGAATATTTGTGTCAAAATAACCGTTTCAGAAAATTCTTGCTCAAAAAGATAAGGCTATAAACTATTAAATAACGTCACTGTTTGCTACAGAAATTTCTGCAAACTAATTTATCTGACAGTCTGCTCATTTGGGCAACCTATTTTCCCATCAGGACAACAGACTACTTACCAGGGCAAAGAGCTAGCTTAACAAACATTGGTTTACTTATCAAAACTCAATTCAAGACCCTCTCCTCACTGTGTCCACTACTCCTAAAATACTATGTATGCCATGAATTCTGTCTAATACAGATCAGTTCCCCATTTTGATAGATGTGCCTTAAACCCCTCGAGTCCAGATCCCCAAGCCCTATACATATTCTCTCCTGAACTCCCCCTTCTAAGACAGTGCACTAAGACTCGCAGACTGATGTTCTCTTTTATTGTGGTGTGTAAATATAATACCACTGATTAACAGGTTTTCTGATGGTCTCTTAGGGAATCAACAAGATCCACTAATGTGTTGTGATCCACAACTTGAAAAAGAATGCCAGAAGACCCAACACAGCCAAAAATAAATAAATTAAATTAAATTAAAAACAAACAAACAAACAAAAAAAACATCCAGGGATAGTTCTGACACAGAAAAGGCACAACAGGTGGGTCCAGAAGACCTAGCTTCATTTTCCAGCTTTTCTCCTTCCTAGTTTGGTGAAATCTGACAAGTCACTTCACCTCTCTGAGCCTCAGATTCTTTATCTGTAAGTTAGGTATTTAATTGGCAAATACCTATAAATGATAAAAGTATTATCTAAATTAAGAGATGAAATGGATATTTTTCATCATGTCTTAACTTTGTAACACTAAGGGTTTTCCTTGTTTTTACTCAATTGCTTACCTTCAACTGAACTGTGTCTGAAGCAGAATGCCCTAAAGAATGAAACAAAAAGCCATTACTTACTACAAATACTTCACTTTCCAAAATAGCCTAGTTTCATTAAAAGCAAAGGTGCAGGTTCTACCCAGAAGCCACTACATATTATTGAATTCTCAATTAATTGCATCTCCACTAGAGGCTGAACTGTCACTATTAATTTTATGATTTCTCCCATTAATGACATTTCTGTAGCACTCATGTAACAAGAAAAAATGGAGTCCTTTTCATTGTTCATTATTTTAAAAGTACACTATTTAATCTAGTTAGAATGGGTCATTCAAAAACAACTGCTCCACAATTCTCCAAACTGTAAGACTTCCAAATCCCCAAAACCTTATTTCATTTATTTTTTTATTTTTTTTGGCGGTATGCGGGCCTCTCACTGTTGTGGCCTCCCCCGTCACGGAGCACAGGCTCCGGATGCGCAGGCTCAGCGGCCATGGCTCACGAGCCCAGCTGCTTCGCGGCATGTGGGATCTTCCCGGACCGGGGCACGAACCCGTGTCCCCTGAATCGGCAGGCGGACTCTCAACCACTGTGCCACCAGGGAAGCCCCCAAAACCTTATTTCAAATAGTATTTGCCAAAGCAAATCTTCCACGAACATTTGGCTAACTCAAGCAAATGACAACAGGATTTAAGACTGTTTCTAGTTGGCCCTGTCAATCTGTACAACTTCAACCCACACAGATCTTTTCCCCTTTTATTGATAGCTAAATATGGGTATACTAAAGCACACAGGTTGGGGTATTAACTGCATTTACTGAATGAATTTTCAGCACAGAAAAGAAGAAAATATATAAAAATGCACTTAGACAAGAGAGAAAAGTAACATACTATAACTTTGAAGCAACTATGAAAACTCCCTTTAAAGAAGTGAAATAAAATCTTACCCTTGCTACATTGAGGAATGTCTATGGTAATTTCAGGATCACTCTTCAAATTGGATGAAACACTTTTTCTTGGTGTTTTTGCTAGTTCTGAAGCTGTAAACAGACAAAAGAAATACATTAAAAAAACTTTTAATGGACAACAGTAGATTAAGAGGGGAAATAGACTTATTTCACTTACATAATTAAAAAAAAAAAGAAACCTGCTGTTACTAATATCAGAAAGATAAATAAACCTAGCCATATTAAGAGTACTACTGCTTTCACCTTTACTCACTGTGTTCCAAGCATCTTCCAAGTCTTCCTTCAGTTATCCACAGGTCTCGCAAAAAAATACAAATAAAGAGCTAACTTTGACCTTGCTGGTTTCTCCAATTATCACACACTCTCCCTCTCTCTTCTCCATTGACAGGTTTATACTCCTTCCACTTCTTTACTATATATTTGAGGCACATCTTTGCTAACAGTTAAGAAAGAATGGCCAGAAAGTGGGATCTAAAATCAACTGAAAACTGTGTATATTTAAAATTATACTTTTAAAGCTCTTAAGTCTCCCATAAAATGTGGTTTATTACTTGTGTCTAAAACTCTAACACATATTAATAATGTATAAAATATGATATAGCACTGAACAGATGACATTTCTTTTTTTATTAATATTTATTTATTCATTTATTTGGCTGTGCCGGGTCTTAGTTGTGGCATGGGTGATCTTTAGCTGCGGCATGCGAACTCTTAGTTGCAGCATGTACGTGGGATCTAGTTCCCTGACCAGGAATCGAACCCAGACCCCCTGCATTGGGAGCGTGGAGTCTTAGCCACTGGACCACAAGGGAACTCCCAGATGGCATTTCTTCAACTGAGCATCAGATGAAATAGTTGGCTTCTGAACAGAAGGGGCCAGGACTTCCCTGGTGGAGCAGTGGTTAAGAATCTGCCTGCCAATGCAGGGGACATGGGTTTGAGCCCTGGTACGGGAAGATCCCACATGCCACGGAGCAACAAAGCCCATGCGCCGCAACTGCTGAGCCTGCACCCTAGAGCCCGTGAGCCACAACTACTGGGCCTGCATGCCATAACTACTGAAGCCCGCGCACCTAGAGTCCGTGCTCCTCAAGAGAAGCACTGCAATGAGAAGCCCGCGAACTGCAACGAAGAGTAGCCCCCGCTCACCGCAACTAGAGAAAGCCTGCACGCAGCAACAAAGACCGAACACTGCCAAAAATAAATAAATAAATAAATTTATTTTTAAAAAAGGGGGCCATTTAAAATGAAAAATACAATGTTTATCTTTAAAGATGCTCACATTCTCACACTGTGATAGGCATATGGGAATTGAGTCTAACTGAAGGAATAGATTTACATTTCCCCAATTAACATACACTAAGAACATTGTTCACTGAGAACACTATTTAAATTCTCTTCCATCTTTTTTTTTTTTTAAGAGAAAGTATAGTTGAATTTGTGTAAATTAAGCCACTTCACTGACTCAAACTCTTTTTAACCTATTTCACACAGCTTTATCCAATCTTGGAACTGACCCAAGATATTCATGACAGTCCCTACAAATGTACTGGCTTCTTCTTTTTTCCTAACCTCCTTGATCCCCTGTATCATTCGTTACAGTTTTTTATATCTTTCTTTGAAATTATTCCTCCATCTGGGTTCCATGGTATTAGCCTGGTCCCTGGCTACTGTTGGTAGTTATTCCATCTCTACTTCATTGCCCTCATCCTCCTAAGCATTCTAACCTGCAGGTACCTAAAGCTCAGGCGCTGGCCTTCTCTTTACATCAGAAAAATATGCCATGTTTGGATTAAACGCTGTTGATCCACAGGATAGGAAAAAAACCTTCACATCAACAAAAAGCCACAAAAGTACAAAGTAACTTAGCTGAGATCATTTTGGTTTTATATTGAAACATAAAAATTCTCTGCTTTTAAATAACTTTAAACTACAAAAGGAGAAAGGAAGAAAAAAGAAGAATTGAAGAGGAAAGGAAACAAGAGACAGTCATCCATGTATGGATATTAATTTCAATAATAAAAAATTGGGGCAAATATTTTATTTAATTTTCTAATTCATTTGTATTATATTTCACACAACTGGTCTGCAACATATTAGAAATTTTAAAATAAAACTCCTCTTTGCCTAATAATAACTTCTCATCAAGTTATTATCTGTTCCTATCTATCCAATCTAGTTTAAATTTCCTTAAATTCATCTCTTTCTCCAAGCTGGTCAAACTCCTTACTGTCCTGGTCCCTTCTATGTGGTAATTCTACCTTTGCTCTTTCTTTGCATTTACTTACTCATCCTGGACGTGTTCTCTGTGTTTTACAAAGCCTTCCAATCTAACTCTTGCTCTACTTCTAGCCCTATATCTTGGTTAGTCCAATTATATTTAACATATGATTTTCTGACAGATCATAACTTATTTTAAAATATTAAGGCATTCTATTTTATTGATATATTTAGATGTAAACACAATTAGCAAAAATACTTAATAAGTCAAAGAGCAACATAACTAAACACAGGTCCTAACTAAACACAGATTTTGGAAAGCATGATCAGTCTTAAAACTATTCAGAAAACTATCTTTTCTTGACTGTATTTCTTTCAGATGTGATGACAGAAATGCCCATCATAACAATACTTAAGTTCTTCACAGCACATATAGATATGAGACATGTATCATTGCAGTTATGTGCATGTTGACTATCCACTCAGGGAATGTCTACTTGATTACTCCAGTGAGGTTCCATTTTTCTTTTCACTATTAGTTCTCTAGTAATTATATTAACATTTTCCTCTGGTGTCCCAGAGATCCTACACAGAATTCAGTCATTTTTACAGATCAAAAATTTTTTAATTTCTTTTTTAAAATTAATTTATTTTTTATTGACGTATAGTTGATTTAAAGCGTTGTGTTAGTTCCAGGTGTACAGCAAAGTGATTCCGTTTTTTTCAGATTCTTTTCCCATATAGGTTATTTCAAAATATCAAGTATAGTTCCCTGTGCTATACAGTAAGTAGGTCCTTGCTGTTTATCTATTTTCTATATAGTAGTGTGTATCTGTTAATCCCAGACTCCTAATTTAAACCTCCCCCCACTTTCCCCTTTGGTAACCATAAGTGTGTTTTCTAGGTCTGTGAGTCTATTTCTGTTTTGTAAATAAGTTCATTTGTATCAAAAGCTTTTTAAATTTCTTTATGTAGATAATAAACTCTAAGAAAAATAAAAATAAACTCTAAGAAACACATCAATTAGTGCAAATTATTGTATGTACCATGTTAGGTTCAAAATTAATGATGCATATAATATTATACCTTTCAGAAAAACTGAATTTTGCAAATGCTTAAACTGTATTATGTTCAGAAACACAGGTCTTATAATTACTTCTTATATGTCCCTCATCAGTGTCAACACTCAACAAGTGTGACATTCATTTGACTTTGATGTTTAAATGATCACTGGCTACAATGACTGCATAAAAATACACCACTTAAGACACATATATAGATGTTCTATAATTATAGATTATAAGTCCTCTTATACAATGACTACATTTTGCCAGGTAGTTAATTATTATTCCCTTGCTCTTAACTTTTTGGTATTCCCAAACTTCCATATACTTATGGACCTCCTTAATTTTAAAGTGCTTTCACATGTTATTTCCTTTCCTCAAAGCTTTCAAAACTGATGACCCCTCATGCCACAGGATCCAAGAATAGTGCCACCTGAATTTTTAAAAAGAATTAAATTGCCAGTTTAATTTTAATGTTATATATAATTTATTTAAGTCTAGTTCTCTGAAAATAAGTAATTCACGTGTAATTAGTATAGGTGGTAACCTGCGTAAGAAAAATGTTAGAACAGCCCATTCCTAACAATTTTACATAAATAATTTTCTATAATACGAACTCTTTTCTTCTACATAGTGTAAAACTCTTATTCAGTAAATTCAGAATATCTCTGTGTGACTTAAATCACTCGTTTAAGTAACAAAAATTTGTTAAGAGCCTATGCTAGATGTTGTGGGAAGGAATCCAAGACAGGATCTCTACTATAACCTTAGAACCTAGCTGAGAACAGAAGACATCTGAGCATGAAAAAAACTAATGACTTTAAGTATGCTTGAAAATAAAATAACATCCCTCATTTATTCTTTTAGTGAATGCAATGGGGTGATAACAGTGGGAAATGTGGTTAAATACACCTTAGAAAAGGTGAATAGTGATTACAGAAGTCAGAAAAGCAACATACCTAATTTAGCCATCTTTTCAGGGTGTTTTCTAGTCTGAAAAGAATAAACTTTATTCCCACCATCTGTAGCAGAGCCATTTTTCAAGGATTCTGAAAGAAAAATGAAACATACATTTAGGAAAAATGAGTGAGGTTAATTAACAGGAAAAAAGAGAGAATTTTAACAAAAACTTAGGATTTGTACCCCTCACTGTCTTGCATAAATGTTTAACAATACACATTTATAAATAAGATATTAAAAATACACAGTAGACTATGATACTGTTTACATAAGTTTTAAAATACAGAAAACATGTTATTCACAGATACACAAAAATATATAAACAAACACAACAACAATAAAAAGCCCACTAAAAAACACTCCAAACTAGAGGGATATGCATTCAATTCTTGATAGAAGTTGCCCCTGAGGAGGGAGGACAAAAGGGACTTTATTAGTTATGCTTCTTTTTTTTTTTTATAAATTTATTTATACCATTTATTTTATTTTTGGCTGCGTTGGGTCTTTGTTGCTGCATGCGGGCTTTCTCTAGTTGCAGTGCGCGGGGGCTACTCTTCGTTGTGGTGCGCAGGCTTCTCATTGCAGTGGCTTCTCTTGCTGCGGAGCATGCGCTCTAGGAGCGTGGGCTCAGTAGTTGTGGCTTGTGGGCTCCAGAGCACAGGCTCAGTAGTTGGGGCGCATGGGCTTAGTTGCTCAGCAGCATGTGGGATCTTCTCGGACCAGGGCTCGAACCCATGTCCCCTGCATTGGCAGGCAGATTCTTAACCACTGTGCAACCAGGGAAGCCCTGAGGTTGAGATTTAAACAGTTGTTCTATGATAGAAGTTCTCTTACTCTCAACTAAGACCCTGACTTAATTTCATTCTTTAATCCTCCCTTTAAATAACAACTGCTACCTACAACATACCGGACACTCATGGCTAGTAGTCTACTTGCTATCACAGTGATTCTCAAAATGTAGTCTGTTGCGGGGTGGCGGGTAGGGCGTCTCTGAGGTCCCTGAGGCTGAAACTGTTTCATAGTAACACTAAGACAAGATCTGACTTTCTGACCCTCAATCATGAGTGTATGCTGAGGTAATCCAGAAACTACATGATGTGTGGTGCCATCACCACCCTGTCAGCTAACAGAATGCATGAGCAGATATGAAAATCCAGCTGTTTTCTATTAAGTCAGACATTAAAGAGATTTGCAAAAATGTAAAACTATGCCTTCTTCAATAATTTTTTGAAATAGGTATTTTTCATCAAAATACATGTAATTTATGTTAACATGTAACGGGTTTATTATTGTGCGAAACTTTTTAAAAAAAATTTTTTTGGCTGCATTGGGTCTTCATTGCTGCCAGCGGGCTTTCTGTAGTTGCGGTGAGCGGGGGCTACTCTTTGTTGCGGTGCGCAGTTTTCTCATTGTGGTGGCTTCTCTTTGTAGCAGAGCATGGGCTCTAGGCATGTGGGCTTCAGCAGTTGCAGCACGTGGGCTCAGTAGTTGGGGCACACAGGCCCTAGAGCGTGTGGGATTCAGTAGTTGTGGCACGCGGGCTCAGTAGTTGTGGCTCGTGGGCTCTAGAGCACAGGCTCAGTAGTTATGACGCACAGGCTTAGTTAACCTGTGGCATGTGGGATCTTCCCGGACGAGGGATCGAACCCGCATCCCCTACACTGGCAGGCAGATTCTTAACCACTGTGATGCCAGGGAAGTCCCCAAACCTTTAATGAGTTTATTAAAGTGCCAAACTTTTCCGAAGTCAGTGTTTGCTCCCTTTATTGTTTAAGAGTTCCCATTGGTGTGTATTTGCATGAACACCTGGTATTACCTAAACTCCTTAATCTTTGCCAATCTAGTGGGTACAAAATGAATCTCACGGGGAAAGGCATTTTAATTTCCTTTCCCGTCACTAATGAAGCTTAACACCTTTTTAGGGGTTTCTTATTTCCAGAAGAAGAAATATCTTCTCTATCCTGTGTCTTGTCTTTTCACTTCTTGATAATGTCATTTGATGAAGAGAAGTACTGGATTTTTAAAACAGACTTTATTTTTTAGAGCAGCCTCCCCCCATTATCAATATCTCACACCAGATGGTACATTTGTAAAAAAACAAACAAAATGAATAAATAATTAAAAAACAAAAACAAAAAAAACAGAGTGGTATATTTGTTAGAATCGATAAACCTATGTTGACACTTCATTATCACCCAGAGTCCATAGTTTACATTACGGTTTACTCTTGCTGCTGTGCATTCTATAGGTTTTGACAAAAGTACGATGACATGTATCCATCATTATAGTGTCATACAGAATGGATTCACTGCCTTAAAAATCCTCGTACTCCATCTATTCATCCCTTCCTTACCCCTGACCCTTGGCAACCAATGTCTTCTTTTACTGTCTGTATAGTTTTGCCTTTTCCACAATGTCATAGAGTTGGAATCATACAGTATGTAGCCTTTTCAGATTGACTTCTTTCATTTAGCAATATGCATTTAAGGCTCCTCCATGTCTTTTCATAGACTGATAACTTATTATTTTTTTTAGCATTGAATAATATCCCACTGCATGGATGTATCAGTTTATTTATCCTTGGTTGAATTCTTGGTTGCTTCTAAGCCTTGGCAATTATGAACAAAGCTGCTACAAACATCTGTGTGTGCAGGTTTTTGGGTGGACAAAAGATTTCAACTCATGTGAGTAAATACGAAGGAACACAACTGCTAGGTCACATGGTAAGAATATGTTTAGTTTGTAATAAACTGTCTTCCAAGGAGCTGTACCATTTTGCATTCCCACTAGTAGTAAATGGGTTCCTGTTACTCCACATCTCTGCCAGCATTTGGTGTTGTCAATATTTTGGATTTTGGCCATTCTTTTTTTTTTTAAGATTTTTTTTTTTTTTTATGTGGACCATTTTTTTTAGTCTTTATTGAATTTGTTACAATATTGCTTCTGTTTTCTGTTTTGGTTTTCTGGCTGTGAGCCATGTGGGATCTTAGCTCCCTGATCAGGGATCGAACCCATACCCCCCACATTGGAAGGTGAAGTCTTAGCCACTAGACCACCAGGGAAGTCCCGGATTTTGGCCATTCTAATAGATGTGTAGTGGTATCCCACTGTTGTCTGAATTTGCAATTCCTTAATGACATATAATGTTGAACATCTTTTCATATGCTTATCTGCCATCTGGGTATCTTCTTTGGTGAGATGTCCAGATCCTTTGCCCATTTTTTAATCAGGTTGTTCGTTTTCTTATTGTTGAGTTTTAAGAGCTCTTTGTATATTTTGGGTAACAGTTCTTTAATAGATATGTCTTTTGCTATATTTTCTTCTAGCTGTGGCTTGTCTTCTTGAGAAGCTCTGAATTTTGATTAGTTTAATTTGTCAATCTTTTCCTTTTTTTTTTCTTTTTGCAGTACGCGGGCCTCTCACTGTTGTGGCCTCTCCCGTTGCAGAGCACAGGTTCCGGAGGTGCAGGCTCAGTGGCCATGGCTCACGGGCCCATGTGGGATCCTCCCGGACTGGGGCACGAACCCATGTCCCCTTCATTGGCAGGCGGACTCTCAACCACTGCGCCACCAGGGAAGCCCCAATCTTTTCTTTTGATTCCACATTTTTAAAGAAATTCTTCTATAATTAAGACCAAAGCCATATTCTCCTATATTTTCTTGTAAAAGAATTTATAATTTGTTTTTCATGTGTAAATCTTTAATTAAGGTAATTAAGTTGTTTATAATGGCAGTTAGGAATCCAATTTCTTTTTTTCATAAGGATACTCCATTGTTACAACACCATTTATTGACCAGTTCATCCTCAGCCTAGTGAGCTCCAATGCTACCTCTATCATATATCTATAATATGCACATATCGATAAGTCTGTTTATGGAGAACTTGTTACTGTAATTATGTAAATTAAATGTTTGGCACACAGACAAAATATGAATTAAAATATCAAGTAGTTTCTATGTAAACTAAATTAAATGCTTTAGAAAGACTTGATACAAGTTATTAACTAAAACAACTGATTTCAAATTAGGTATGGATGAGAAACCATAAAAGATTTAAGAAAAAAATTGAAAAACATAAAAGCACACTACGTTCAGACTGCATCAGAAGTGTCTTTAAATGATCAATCTAATGGAAGTAAATAAAACTTAAAATCCTAGATAATACATTATGGATATGCTATCTAAAAAAACCCAAAACCAAAACCAAAAGGTGCTGCTGTTCTTCAACCAGCTGACTGGCAAATTTATATTTAAAGAAAAGACAATGATACATAAATATCTACATATATGTTTATATGTAAAACAAAATGCTTAGAGTATATAATTATTTTTATGATTTCCTTGTTCTGATATTTTGATAACTGACCAATTAACAATGGCTCTAATCACACTGGCCAACAGGGACTTAGTATAATATATAAATAAAACTTTTTAATAGTTTTAAAATTACTCAAAATAGACAATACCAAAATACCTATGAATATACAATTCACAGAAAAAGTTAAAATGGCTAATAAATAAAAGAAAAAATGTTTAATGCTGATAAGGGATCTTAATACTAGTTGATACAATCTTCCTAGAAAGTAATTTAGCAATATGTAAGCCTTATAAAGTTCATATACTTTTTTTTTAAAATTAAGTTCATATACTTTCACCAGTAATTCTATTTGAGGACTCTCTGATGAAAAAAATAAGACATCTGAACAAAGATTTATGTTCAAGGGTAATCACTACTGCATTAGTTATAATAATAAAAACTTAGAAATAATTCAGAAGTCTAACAGAGGAAACTATGTATTATTTATAGGTTAGAATATATTATTATTCAGTTATTAGAGTTTTTTTTGTCCAGAGAATAATCTCTAAGAATTTAACAATATGTTAAATTTAGAAAGAAATAACACTACTACTTCACATGCATTAGGATGGCTATTATTAAAAAAAAACAACAACAGAAAACAACATGTGTTGGTGAGAATGTGGAGAAACTGGAACCCTTGTGCATTGTCGGTGGAAATGCAAAATGATGTAGTTGCTATGGAAAACAGTACGGTGGTTCCTTAAAAAATTAATAATAGAATTACCATATGATCCAGCAATTCCACTTCTGGGAATATTCCCAAAAGAATTCAAATCAAGATCTCACAGAGATATTTGTACACCCATGTTCCTAGTAGCATTATTACACTGTACAGCAAAGTGAATCAGCTATACATATACATATAGCCCCCCTTTTTTGGATTTCCTTCCCATTTAGGTCACCACAGAGCACTGAATAGAGTTCCCTCTGCTATACACTAGGTTCTCTTTAGTTATCTATTTTATACATAGTATCAATAGTGTATATATGTCAATCCCAATCTCCCAATTCATCCCATCCCCCCCACTTTCCCACTTGGTATCCATGTTTGTTCTCTACATCTGTGTCTCTATTTCTGCGTTGCAAATAAGATCATCCTAGTAGCATTATTCACAATAGCCAAAAGGCTGAAGCAACCCAAATGTCCATCAACCGATAAACAGATAAACAAAATGTGGTATATACATACAATGCAATATTACTCAGCCTTGAAAAGGAAGGAAACTCAAAAAAAGAAAAAAAAAGAAGGAAACTCTGACACTTGCTAAACATGTATGAACCTTGAGGACATTATGCTAAGTGAAATAAGGCAAACACAAAAGGACAAATAGTGTACAATTCCACTTATATGAGGTACCCAGAGTAGTCAAATTCATAGAGTCAAAGGAAGTAGAATGGTGGCTTCCAGGGGCTGGGGGGAGGGGGTACTGGGCAGTTGTTTAATTGAGTACAGAATTTCAGTTTTGTAAGATGAAAAGAGTTCTAGAGATTGGTTGTAAAATAATGTGAATATACTTAATACTGAACTATATACTTAAAAATGGTTAAGATGGTAAATTTTATATGTATATCTTACCACAATATTTTTTACCACAATTTTAAAAAACAGATTTTTAATTTAACCACAATTAAAAATCTGACATCATCCTTAAGTTCAAAAATGGAACTCTGAATAAGGCTAAATTAAAAATACTATGGGGCTTCCCTGGTGAAGCACTGGTCTGGGACGATCCCACATGCCGCAGAGCAACTAAGCCTGTGGGCCATAACTACTGAGCCTGCACTCTAGAGCCCACGAGCCACAACTACTGAAGCCCGTGTGCCTAGAGCCCGTGCTCCATAAAAAGAGAAGCCACTGCAATGACAAGCCCGCGCACCACAAGGAAGAGTAGTCCCTGCTCGCCGCAACTAGAGAAAGCCCGCATACAGCAACGAAGACCCAACGCAGCCAAAAATAAATAAATAAATAAAATTTTAAAAATACTATGGATGGACCACATATTTGTCTCAGAATTTTCTAACAGCCAGCTTATAATCAATTAAAGAATTATTCTGTTCATAAAATTAAAAAACAAATCAATTGTTTAAGAGAAGCATCAATAAGACAAATTGCTCTTGAGGACACCTGATTGTTTGGGGAGATCTTTCAGAAAACCTTTTGTTTAATGCCTGAGACCACCTAGCATCTCCATGCAATGATTTTTCACCAGAGTGGATGGATTAATAGAATATAAGAGTTATGCCAGGTATGTCAGGATATGTGTTGCTTATAAGAAGCAGCTTATACTTCAATAGTAAGTAAAGGGATTGATTAATAAGGTATTCAAAGGTCCCTGTTGAAAAGTTTTTTTCCTTTTAAATATTCCTTAAGATTCTTTGTGAAATGTCTCTCTGTGTTTTAAAAGTAATGCTTATCAGGACTTCCCTGGTGTTCCAGTGGTTAAGACTCAGTGCTTCCACTGCAGGGGACACAGGTTCAATCCCTGGTTGGAGAACAAAGTAAGATGTGTGGCAAAAAAAATCCTTACTGTCTTCTGTTTGTAATTAAGGATTAGGCAGAAGCTTATTGTTCAGTATCTCAAATAAAGTTAAAGAAGATGGTAATAGATGTCACTTTTTCTTCCCTAAAGAAAACATTAAAAGAAAACTAAGAAAACTCTCCTTCCTACAACTTATCTGAAACACCACTCTCCACCCCTATACACATTTTGGCAAATAAGAAAAAACAAAGCAAGACAGGAAAAGTCCCGTTTGCAAGACTTAACCGTAAGTTATGGGCTCCTCTGTTGTACATGCCCATTGCCAAATGAACAGCCCCATTTCCTGGACTCGAGACAAACTTATGTGTGTGCATGTATGTGCAGACAGACAGATACACACCAAACTGTCAACACGTCCATGTTCTTTTTTTAAAAATTTATTTATTTATTTATTTATTTTTGGCTATGTTGGGTCTTCGTTGCTGCACGTGGGCTTTCTCTAGTTGCAGCGAGCGGGGGCTACACTGCCTTGCAGTGAGTGGGCTTCTCACTGTAGTGGCTCCTCTTGTTGCGGAGCACGGGTTCTAGGCGCGCGGGCTTCAGTAGTTGTGGTGCACGGGCTCAGTAGTTGTGGCTCGCGGGCTCTAGAAGGCAGGCTCAATAGTTGTGGCGCACGGGCTTAGTTGCTCCACGGCATGTGGGATCTTCCTGGATCGGGCTCAAACCCGTGTCCCCTGCATTAGCAGGCAGATTCTTTTTTTTTTTTCAGTTTACTTTTTTTTTTTTGATGGAGTATAATTGCTTTACAATGTTGTGTTAGTTTCTGCTGTACAACGTGGATCAGCTCTATGTATACATATATCCCCTCCCTCTTGGACCTCCTCCCCCCCACCCCACCCCCACCCCACCCATCTAGGTCATCACAGAGCACTGAGCTGAGTCCCTGTGCTATACAGCAGGTTCCCACTATCTATCTATTTTATGTGTGGTAGTGTATATATGTCAATCCTAATCTCCCAATTTATCCCACCCTCCCCTTCCCCTCTGTGTCTACATGTCCATTCTCTACATCTGAGTCTCTATTCCTGCCCTGCAAATAGGTTCCTCAGTACCATTTTTCTAGACTCCACATATATGCGTTAATATACGATATTTGTTTTTCTCTTTCTGACTTAACTTCACTCTGTTGACAGACTCTAATAGGAGACCACAGGGTAAACAACCACAAAAACAGCTTGGCCTTATCCAGTAAAGTTGAAGATACCCATATCTTAGGACCCTGAAATTCCACTACTTGGAATATATTCTAGAAAAACTAGTACATGTGTATACCAGGATAGATGTATATTCATAGCAACATTGTTCCTGATAGCTAAATGGCAGGCGGATTCTTAACCACTGCACCGCCAAGTAAGTCCCAGGTCCATGTTCTTAAAGCATGCATTCTCAACAGGAATAATACTGCTTCTGATGCAACGGAAATGGCTCTTGGTGGGAGGAGGGGGAGTGTGGAAAACATCTTAGATTTTGCAATGGTCTGTTGCCCTCCAAAGAATCTTAGTACATAAACAGATATACAGCATATATGTAGTATTAAAATTTCATGGGTGGGGGGTGATGAGGAGAAAAAGTCTAGAAAGGTTCCTTAGGGGATAATAATTTTAAAAAGGTTGAGAAATACAGCTTTAAAGCAAAGTTCCCCAACCAGTGTGCAGAAATTAAAGACATGGGTTACAGGTGTGCTGAGTATTGATCCCCCTCAGGCCTCTGAGGATGCAGTCAGGGCCTGCAGAGGGGGTGGGAACAGGGGTCAGAAGCCCAAGGTAGTTATCCCTTGTCTGGAGCATTTTCCTCTTTTCTTTTTCTTTGGCTGTACTAGGGATTGAACCTGGACCACAGCAGTAAAAGCGCCAAGTCCTAACAACTGGACCACCAGGGAAATCTCAAATTTTCCTCTTTATTTCAGTGTGCCTCCAAATATCATTGGCTGTGGGTGCCGTTACAAGAAAGCACTGAGTTTCTACTACAGATACATATTACCATTACAATAAGGAACTATTTTAAAGAAAACACTTAGAAAAAATATTGTTTTCAATCTGTTCTTAGGTCTAACACAATAGTCAAGAATCCAAAGTTCTATTCAGAATATGCCCTAAGGTCTTCCCTGGTGGCGCCCGTGGTTAAGAATCCGTCTGCCAATGCAGGGGACATGGGTTCGAGCCTTGGTCCAGGAAGATCCCACATGCCGCGGAGCACCTAAGCCCGTGCTCCACAACTATTGAGCCCGCGCTCTAATGAGAAGCCCGCGCACGGCAACAAAGAGTAGCCCCCGCTCGCCACAACTAGAGAAAGCCTGCGTGCAGTAACAAAGACCCAACACAACCAAAAATAATAAATAAATAAATAAATAAATAACAAGAATATGCCCTGCCCAGTAAGCCTACTGAGGGACAATGGTTGTTTTTCATATCATATCATTTAACACTGGGAACAAATCCAGAAACAGCATCACTCAAGAGGTGACAAAAAGGTTGGGAGTAGTCACAGTGGCCACTTAAAAGTCAAATATGAGAGAGTAAAAGACACGTACATGAGGGAGACAGGTGACATAGAGAACAGAATTGATGCACAGAGATGACATGAGGGAGACCAGGAGATATGTGAAAGCAAAGTCCCTCGTTTCTTAACATGCTCCCAGCTCCAATGCCCCTAGTGCCCAACAACACTGATTTTGTTCCTTGATCTTTATTTCTTTAAGTCAACTTAAGTAGGTCTATGTTCCTTGCACCCTAATATAAATCTGTGCTCTTTGAGCCCTAAGTTAAGTAAATTATAATTCAAGACTAAGATTTTTTAAGCACAATCTGGCAGGAATCTGGCTTAGGTGTAAAGAAACGTAACACCAGCATGCCTAGGTTGGAACACGTTACTTCTTGGAATCTTCCTTCTAACTATTTCTGTAAAGAAGATCAAGGTAATAATAAAGTGACTTGCTTTATGAAATTATTTCAAATTAGTTAAAAGTATAGATATCTTAAAAAAACAACTTTAGAGTGCTTGGTCTGTAAACTATCTTTCTAAAAATACTTAAGCACCAGACTGTTTTTAAAAAAAAAAAAAAAAAAAAAGAACTATGTATAGATTAAAAAACGTACAGTAGAAAGTGCTTCCAACCTTTCCAACTGTAGAGAAAAAATCTGAAGCAACGCTCTTCTTTTTTTTTTTTTTTTTTTTTAAATTTATTTATTTTTGGCTGTGTTGGATCTTCATTGCTGGGCACGGGCTTTCTCTAGTTGCAGTGAGTGGGGGCTAGTCTTGGTTGAGGTGCGCCGACTTCTCGTTGCGGTGGCTTCTCTTGTTGTGGAGCACAGGCTCTAGGTGCACGGGCTTCAGTAGCTGTGGTGCACGGGCTCAGTAGTTGCGGCTCATGGGCTCTAGGGTGCAGGCTCAGTAGTTGTGGCGGATGGGCTTAGTTGCTCCACAGCATGTGGGATCTTCCCGGACCAGGGCTCAAACCCGTGTCCCCTGCATTGCAAGCGGATTCTTAACCACTGTGCCACCAGGGAAGCCCTGAAGCAATGCTCTTCTGATGAGAAATAAAATAATATAGCATACCACATAAAAAGTTCTGGAGGTGGATGATGGTGATGGTAGCACAACATTATGAATGTATTTAATATAACTGGACTGTACACTTAAAAATGGTAAAGATGGTAAATTTTATGTTATGGGTACCTTACAATTTAAAAAATTGGGAAAGGGACTTCCCTGGTGGTCCACTGGGTAAGACTATGTGCTCCCAGTGCAGGGGGCCCGGGTTCGATCCCTAGTCAGGGAACTAGATCCCACATGCCACAACTAAGAGTCCACATGCTACAACCAAGAAGTCTGCATGCTGCAACTAAGAGCCCACATGCCACAACGAAGATCCTGCATGCCGCAACTAAGACCTCGCACAGCCAAAATAAATAAATAAATTTTTTTTTTTACATGGGAAAAAAATTGGAGCACAATGTTGCCTAACCTACCAGACTACTTTTATGTATCCTGCAAAGCAATTTCGGCCACTCACAGAAATATGAGCGTACACTCCCAACTCCAACAACCACCACCCCCCTCACCCCACAAATACCTTGAACATGGCGTCCTAAAACTTCCACATAGTTCTGATCTTTTAAAACTTCCTGGTCATCTTCCTCCAAATCATATTCTGGCTTCTTTATTATTTTTTTTGTGTTGACCAAAAGCTGGGCTCTCTCCTTTTTTATTTTAGCTCCTATAAGAACATCCAAAGAATTAGAACATGACAGGTATAAATTCTTTCTAAACACTACATTTAAATAAATAAACTATACTATTATATTGTCATTACTTAAAAGCTGGAAAAAAATTCAGTGTTTTCTCTTTGATTCAAGTACAGATCTCTCTTCCACAGTTTATAAGTTAAAAAAACAAAACCTTTAAATTATATATTTTGGGGGGTCAAAATAACTATACATTTTAATTACAATGGGTGGTTATCACTTACCACCACTACTGAGCATTTCACATTAGATGAGGCTTTATTATTTTTAATTTTCAATACATTTTGAATGGAATAAACTAAAAATTAAGGTTTATTTGCAGTCTTACTAAATCAAATATTCTGTGCTGTATTTTCAAAATAGAAGATTAAATTATTTTTAAAAGTGAAATAATACATAACCATTATATAAACATCCCTTCAATTGTATAATCATTCAGTACCTCCTTCTCTATCAAGAATGTGATTAAGAACATCATCATCTCCCACAAACTGAACCTCCAGCATCTTGTCTTCCTCTGATTCCAGCTTGCTCATCATTGCCAACCTAAACAAAAGCAATAAAGCACTCAAAAGTGATGAAAAATTCATATCAACAGCCAAATAAACATTCACATAATGAATACATGTATTTGCATAAAAGTTTTTAAAGTCTTTAAGTATGAAAAATACACTATCATTATTGTATCGATATTGTGTTTTTTATAATAAGTAACTCAATTCTTTATCTGAAAAATGGAAGAGAGGAAGAAGTGCCTGAGATTAGGAAAAAGCCAAATCCAATCAAGGCAACTAAAATATAATGACAAGAAACCAATTCTGCCTGTAAAGAAAGCTCTAACAAATATACAGAATAACAACATTATTAGAAAGGGGGAGGTTAACACATGAGAGTTTAGAAAAGGGGCAGCCAAACAAAGAATAATGGTTTGGTGGATTTTCATATCTGTTCACTAGAAAGATATAGTCCACTGGGGGAAGTCTGTGTGCTTCACTGGTGTACCAAGACTGGATCAAATGATCTTCAAGCATCTCCCTTTACTATTAAATTGCATGCTCACCAAACAACTTGACAATCATGAATACGGCTTTCTAGGTATCTCAGTAACTAAAGAGTAAGCATGAATCTTTCCAGTACTTTAGAGTCAGTTCTTCACTGAACAAATTTCAGATTTGGCAAGCAAAAGTTTGATCAACTCTGGCTACACTGACAAAATTTAGTTTCAGAACTTGTAACACTAATGCCTGAAACAAATAAACAACTCCAACTAGTTGTCAGCTAATCAGTTTACTCAAAAAATGAATTTTTTTTCTCTCTTCTCTCTCTCATAAATCCTATTTATGCCTTTTCCCCTGACAAGAGGATCTACTGATTGAGTCCCCCATGAGTCAGTTATCTGCATGCAGATAACTTACTAAATGTTGCCAAGTTTTCTTTTGTAACTAGCACACTCAAATGATTTGTCTCAGTTTTCATTTACCTTTAAAGGTACTACATATTCTGCAGCTGGGAAATTCAAGTAGAGTCACCTGTAATTGGAAAAAGAACTCAGTCGGGCCAGCTAACAGGAAAACGAAAACAACCAAAGAAGTTCATGAGTTTTAACAAACAAAATGAGTGGATAAAGGCAGATCTTAGAAAGCCAAAGTTGTTATGATGGCACAGTAAAGGGCAAAACGACCATTACCATTTTGGCCAGGGAGCCTTAGAGACTGAGAAGATCTAACTTGTGGCAGCAAGTAGGTGAAGGGAGGCCAAAATGTGAGCACTTACTATGTGCTAGACACTCTTCTCAATATTCTATATGTATTCTCATTTAATCCTCACAACAATTCCATTAGGTTTATACTTTGTGTACAAAGATTATACTTCATCTATAATTTATATGGCCACTGCCAGTAGAACATATCCATTTGGACCAACCTTCTAGTCATGATACTGCTTCTTATTATGGGGAACTGGGTGTATTAGAGAAGAAGTTTAATGCATCTATGTGACATTTATACAAAATTAAGAAACACAATTTCTTTCTATCTGTATAAAATAAAGTTTTTTAAGGGGCTGTTTGTTAGGCACTGTGTTACGCACTTTTATGTATACCAGATCAATAAATCCTCAGATTCTCTGAGATGGTTAAAATATATATAATTCCCCCAATTTACAGATGAGTAAACTGAGGTTAAAGATTAAATTACTCACTCAAATTCACACAATTAGAAAGTGTTAGGGCTGAAACCCAAGTCTGACTAATTCCAAAGACCCTGATCATTTTATTAAATGACACACTTCTCCTGCCATTAAATACAAATCTGTTACCCTAAATGCTTGTCTTGACCTCTGGAAACTATTCATAATATGTTTAGTCATTCTCCCACACAGCAGTTCAAATATCCAAGAACTTCTACAGTTCCTCTAGGTTTCTAGTTCATTAGGTTAAACATCACTAGTTCTATCAAGCATACTTTTAAGAGCAGCATAGTCTACATTATTTAAAACTATATACTGCTGTGTTCTACAAAGGATTTGAAGCAATGACAATAAGCAGTGCAATACAACAAATGATAAACTACACACACTAATAGGGAATCTGGATCAGGGAAAATATAAAGAAAGGCAGAAAATAAAATCATACAAAGAATTTGGGCTCTTAGCTTCCTGGCAATCAAAAGGAGTAAATGCATTTACGTATAAATGCATTTATACGTAATTTCCTTTTCTAGATTTTAAGGCATCTTATTATACAGTACAGAATCAAAAAATTGCAATTTCTACAAAAACCTTGAAAGAAACCTTTCCTTCCTTCTTCTCCAACATTTTCTGAAAACAAAAACAAAAAAACCCCAGTACAATCGCATAATAAAATGAAAATATTTAGTGACCACTTACTCTTCAAGGCACTGTCCTGGTGCTTACTTTTAAGTAGACTCTTTTCAAGGAGTTAACAAGGTAATACAGCAGCACCAAATGAGCGTTAACACAATACACTCTCCTTTGAGAGCAAATAAAAGATTTGCTAAAATTAAAAAAAACCATAATCCTTAAAAAAAAGAAGGTGGTATAGTTTAGTGGCTATGCACCAATTTTAATATCAGATAAACCTGGGTTCCGATCTTAACTCCACACTTACAACTGTGTGACTCTGGACAAAGTTGAGATGATTAAATGAAACCATGTGCTTGGCCTGTGAAAATGCTAACTAGGTTCCTTACTACGGGTATTTTTACTTTAAATTTCAGCTTAACCATGCAGATCTCTTGTACAACTCCATATCGCAACTAATGTCTGACGAAATAAAATTCATATTTTATGGCAAGACGATTTAAACATATTTAAACATAAACATGAAATTTTTCTTTGCCTACTTGGGCCTCCTCCCTCCACTTTAGTGTGTATTGTGCATCTGCATTAACCAGACCACTTTAGGAGATAACTTCCTTCTTATCTTGTAAGGGGCCAGGATGACCCATGACCCACTATTTACTTTGTATGTGTAGATTTGGATTGTGTAAACTGTCAATAATATGCCATTTAATGTACAGCCCACAGTCTCAAAAACATCTAACAGTGCTTTGACTTCTAACAAACGGAACAGTTCTTAGAGCTTTCTGAGAGGCTGTTCTCGGAGTTACAACCCTGTTTGGCTCAAATAAAATTTTCCACTTCTTTCTTAGATCGACTACTGATCAATTTCCGTCAGCACATCTAACAGAAAAAGTGCTCAATAAATGTTGCATGAATGATGCCCATTTAATGTGCAGTGCCATCACACAAAGGTATAGGGCCATGCTATTTGTTTTCAGATTGCAATTTAACTAGGGGAAGGTGTCGTGGTTCTATTAGGATTTCAGCTGTAAAGCGAAAAGTACTGCGTCAACTTGTTTTAACTTAAAAAGCTCTACCAAAGGAGCCTGGTTTATCAATATTTTACAACCAAGCACTGTCCCAGGGTGACTGTGTTCAGTTAGGAGGATTCATTTGGTGCTTCCAGGCTGGGATGACATCAAAGGGTTCTCGCTCCAGTGGTAGTTCTGGGACAAGATCTCTTCCTCCTCAGCCCTCATTGTACCTGTTCCTCTCCCAGGACACCTCACTACTTTCGGTATGGATTTTTACAGTTCTCCCTCTGCACGCGGAAGGCTCATCGCGCCGGGAAACAGATACGTTGGTAACAGACACCCCTTGCACAGAAGGCCCATCACTGCTGGACAGAGGAACGGTCTTTAAAGAGGGAGCCTCTCACCCCAACAAGTATTTACTGACTTCGGTCTGGGCCTCGCGCAACTGACCAGCTGGCCGTTCTCGGCCAGCCGAGGGTCCTCAGGCCGGCGGGGCCGGGGGCAGCCTGGGGAGGACAGAGAGGGAGGCGCAGCGACCCTGCCCGGAGTGCCGAGGCGAAGGCCGGGGACTGGGTGCACCTGGACTCACCTCACAAGCCCCGAGCTAAGCAGGAGAGGGAGGCAGGCTGCCCCGCCGCCCAACCACGCACCGCCAGGTCTCCGGGTGGCGCGGCTGCGGCCGCCTCGTGCCTGCCGGACGCTACCCCGCTGAATGGTCGCCGCTGGAAAGGCGGCTTCGGCCCCAGCGGGAAAGGCCAAATCCTTTTAGGCACTGCAGAAGCAGGGTCGCAGGGTCGAGCAGGGTCGCTCCGGAGGCCGGCGAGGGGGGAGGGGATGGGCAGCCTCCCTGCTGCACACCGAATCTCCCGCCCTGCTCAGGAGGCGGAGCCCCAAGGAGCCAATAGGAAGTAGAGTTGGCTGAGAGCGACGGCTCTGCCCGCCAGTCGGCGCCGGCCTGATGGCCTCGCCCACAAGAAAACCGAAGAAAACGAATCCCTAAGCGCTGGGTTCTGGGCTTTGCTTTTCCTCTTTCCGTTTCCGGTGAAGGGAGAAGGAAGTGTTGGTTAGATCTGAGGAAACTGGAGGAGTTGGAGTGGGCTGAGTGCGCTCTGTCTTGACGCAATCTTGAAAGTGTTCATTGGTTTCTCTTTATACCTTCTTTTGAGGAAAAAGATAATGGGAATGAATTTGAGTTAGCTTATTTATTTATTTGTTTGTTTATAACTTTACCTCATTTGGCGTGAAAGGTAGGATCAAGTGCATCTCAGGGGTTTGGGGTGGGGAGGCGGGGAGCAATGCTCTCTGGTAAGAAGAGAATTTCGGCTGGGGCACTGAATGTGGAGATGGGAATCAGACTGCTAATAGGATGAAGAGACAGGGAAAATAGAAGGAATAGACGCGGAGAAAGCTGAGGAAAAAGATAATGAGGAAGAAAAGGAATGAACCTGATGGAGTAACAGTGTCACCCACTAATAATACGATTTTATTTGGATTCATTCATGCATTCAAAACAAAACCTGCGTACAAGATAATAACGTTACACTTTTGGCCGAGCTGAGCACGGTCTCTGCCCTCACAGTAGATCCTATAGGGGAAGATACTGAATAGACAACATAGAGAAAAATGCTACGATTTGGGAAGTCCAGTGTTTATCGAACCACTGGCAGGAGTATCTAATTAAAGTACAGCGGGATTCAGGAACAATTTTCTTGGAGGAAGAGATATTTAAACTGAAACCTGAGGACTGAGTAGCTTTAAGCCAGAAAAAGAGGAGGGGTAAATTTTTCCAGGTAGAAGGCCCAAATCAATATAGTGGGTGTATAAAGGGCCAAGAGGCAAGTGCCAAAGTTGGATCTGTTGTTATGAAGGGCTAGTTTGGCCCTTAGGGCACTAGTCAGATTTGTATTGAAAGATCATTCTGGATAAAGGAGGTAAAGAGTGGGAGCAGAGGGAAGGAAGAGACAGATGGAGTCACACCATTTTGGAAGCTGTTTAGGACATCAGATTGGGAAATGGAAATGGTTGTAGCCTGGATAGGTCAGTATTCCATTTTAGTTAGCAGGATTTAAGAAAACAAAAGAGAAAGGTAATTTTCTCTACATTGGAGATAAAGAATTTGGGGGGATGAGTAGAGAGAAGATGAAAGAAAACGTAACCAACAGTTAACAGTGAAGTGCTTGAAAAGTTCTTAAAAATGTGAAGATCTGGGAATATTTAATATTCAACTGATATGTTCTTTATGTTTCTATGATGTAAACTCTCTTCCATCTCCCCCTCAAATCTTCACTAAACTCTTCTACAAACTCAGAGGACTTGGTGTGAGCGGTGGGTTTTGATTTTTTTTTTTAATGGTATATGTGTGGAACATAGAGGGAAGGAGCTGAGTTTCCCTTCTAGATTGATACTAGGCTAGATAAAAACAAAGAGCCATACCATTCAGAATGGAGATCCAGAGTTCAGAAGTGGTAGGAAGTTGAAGATAGAGGTGATCATAAAATGGCAACTCCCACGTGTATTCACACACATTTTGTGTAGAACATTAGATTTTTCCAAGAGAAAGAGAGGACCAAGTCAATTTTGTGTATATCTTAAGGGGGTAGAGATGCCAGCAGTTAATTGGGTTATAGTTTGAAATTTAGGGCCAGACTTTAAAAGTCTCTAATAGAATCTGATTAAACATGGTGAATTGAACACTGTCTTGAAATGCCACTAAAATAACAGAGTCAAAAAAAATTTTTGAAGTATAAACATACACACAAAAGAACAGGAAAGGAAGTGAGATAAGTTAATAAAGTTTGGGAAGATGTATGGTAATCAGGCAAAGCAGAGTAAGCTGAAACCAGGCCAGCAAAGGATGATGACAATAAGTCTGTTCCTGTCCCAGAACTCCAGTTAGTCTCAGGAATTAGTGTACAGGAACCTCTGAAGTCAGAAGAGGAGAATGGGACTGAGAACTGGAGGAATGGTCAAAGTCTGAAACAAGGAACAATTCGATCCTAGATCTCGTCATACTTAGCATAATAGCAGGCGTTTACAAGGTGAACCAGAGGATTGAGACTCAACAGAGTAGAAATGAGAAGTCATACTGAGTTTGGGGGTGAGGGTGGAACTGGAAGATTATGTGGGAGACTAGGAATTTTCTCTTGTTTGGCTCCCAGAGCACTGGCAACTAGTCATTTATTTAAACACTTCTTCTTCAGAAGACTAATCAGAAGATGAGGAGGCCCCAATGGGAAAAGCCAGTTGATCTGTTGATCCACATTGAAACCTGCTAGCTGATAATCCCTGCCCCTGCAGGCAGACTTTCCAGTCAATTTTTGCTTCACCAAACTTTTGAATAAAGCCTCAACTCTGAAAGAGACAAAACAAATAGACCAGGAGCAAAAAGACTATGTAGGAACCAGAAGAAAATTTATTCTGAACTGTAATTAAAAATACCTCAGAGATAAAGACTTTATATCTATAAAAGAAGGAATATAAAAAAGAATGTGGGTCATCAAGTTTAGATTTCTAAAGAAAAATAACTTAAAAGTTTTAATTTTTAAACAGCAGACTGCAGCATCAAGATATCAGCTCACATTTTTCTTCACCAATGATCTCATTTGTCAGCACAACAAATCAGAATGTCTTTATGTATTTCTTCCTCAGAAGATGACTGAGTTAAAAAATGTGAAATCATTTTTTCAAGTTTAATTATTTTTGTATTCAAACAAGAGTTTTTACCCAAACCATATTTTAGAAGATCAAATTCAAGAATACCAGTTCCTATGTTGCAAATTGAAATATAACTTAAATAGCTGCATAGATGTCAGTGAAAGATCTAGGTTAATCAACCAGGACCAGGTAGTTCTTGCGGACAAGTTAAGAGATATTTGCATTCGTTCCTAAATTTGGGAAATTCAATTAACTTTTGTTTTTATTGCCAGTCTTATGAAAAGCTTTATATTGATACATTTGCTGTTTGAAAAAATCCATTTTGTCTTTGGGTCTTCTTTTTTGAACTGTTCAGTTTATTCAGTGAACTCTGAGCGCCTACCTGTACCAGGAACATAGCGCCCAGGTATGTCCCTTACCCTTAAGATTCTAGTTGGATAGAAGGAATCAGATAATTTCAATACTAAGGTGTTAAGTGCAAAGATAGAATTTACTGAGAACTGCTAGGACATATACCATTTAGCTCAGCCTGGTGGGTAAGTGAGTAAGAGGGTGGGGTAGCAGCATAAAGGCCATTCCAAATTTAAACGGTAGAGAACGGGGGGTGGAGAAGGAATTTCAGGAAGAAAGTATGGTAATACAAACTGGGTGTGGTAATACAAAGTTTGGTGTTACTTAAATCTTAAGCGTAAGTAAGAATGATAGGAGAGGGACTTCCCTGGTTATCCAGTGGTAAAGAATTCGCCTTACAATGCAGGGGATGCAGGTTCAATCCTTGGTCAAGAAACTAAGATCCCACATGCCATGGGGCAACTAAGCCCGCATGCCACAACTACTAACCTTGCGTGCCGCAAATTACAGAGTCCACGTGCCCCGGAGCCTGCACGCCACAACTAGAGAGAAGCCTGAGCACCATGTTGAAGAGGCTGCGCGCTGCAATGAAAGATCCTGCATGCCTCAACGAAGATCCTGCATGCTGCAACTAAGACCTGACACAGCCAAAAATAAATAAATAATAAATAAATCTTTAAAAAAAAAGAATGATAGGAGGTGGGATGGGAGAAGTAAAGGCCAGGCTAAAGAACATAGAATTTATCCTCTGTGATGGAACCATTGAATAATTGATAGGAGTTTTATATTAATCACTAAAGGAAGATAAATTTGAGAGGAGCACGGGGTCTAGTTAGGAGGCTATCAAAGCAGTGTGGATATGAAGTAAGACATGAAATTGAGCTGTAGTAGCAAAAGTTGAGAGGAAATGATGGATTTGCCAAAAAAAAAAAAAAAAAAAAAAAAAGCCAAGTCAGCAAGATTTGGAGACTGGTTATAGAGGTAAGGGAGAGGAAAGCTATAATTCCCAGGTTTCTGGTTTGGTTGCTTGGGTTTAAGTTCCCAATTGTGCTATGAAAGAGAGATTACACATAGAGGGAAGGAGTAGAAGAATTGAGTTTAGCTTGAGGCATCTTGACTTTGAAGTGCCTGAGGGATATTCAAACATCCTGCAAAAAGTTGGATATGAGTTTGAAATTCATTCAAGAGGTCAAGTCTTCGAGAGAGGGATCTAGGGGTCATTAGCATATAGATTAAATCCAAAGGGGGAAAATTAAGAATTACCCAGAGATGTTGAGTACAATAAGAAATTAAGTGAGATACTTCATCTTCTGAGGCAGGCAGCAAGGGTATGAGGAGAGTTGCAGATATAGTTGTTCTTTGAAGTGGTAGGTGAGAAGAGGAAATTAAGAGTGTTCTAGCTTGATGACCTCCATTTTATGGAGGAAGCAAGAGTTGAGGCTGCTGAGAAAGTGATACTTAAAGTGATAAAACTTTGGGACAGAAACTGAAAGGAATAGAACTAGGGCAGGCCAAGAAGTACAGAACCTCAAAGTGTTGGGGGCTTAAGTTTGGGGCCAATGAAATTGTATTGATGCCCATAGTGTTCAATGGCCTGATTAAGGTATCAGAGAAGGCAAATTGCAACATTGATATGAATGAATATTTTTTTTATGGAATGGATTACTGCCTTTCTTATATTGTCATTACTGTTTTATATTTCTTTAGGAAAACATTCTTACTGAGTCAGTGGTTCTGGATGGAAGAAGGAAAGTTTAGGTATGAATGCCAGAAGATTGTCATAGGATTAAAGAGAGTCTTCAATGATGACTGCACATGAGAATTACCTGGGGAGCTTTTAAAACTACTGATGCTGGGCTTCCCTGGTGGCGCAGTGGTTAAAAATCCGCCTACCAATGCAGGGGACACAGGTTCGAGCCCTGGTCCGGGAAGATCCCACATGTCGTGGAGCAACTAAGCCAGTGCACCACAATTACTGAGCCTGCACTCTAGAGCCCGTGAGCCACAACTACTAAGCCCACAAACCACAATGACTGAAGCCCGTGTGCCTAGAGCCCATGCTCCACAACAAGAGAAGCCACCTCAATGAGAAGCCCACACACTGCAACAAAGAGTAGTGCCCGCTCGCCACAACTAGAGAAAGCCTACATGCAGCAATGAAGATCCAACACAGTCAAAAATAAAATAAAATAAATTTATTTAAAAAAACAAAAACAAACTACTGATGCCATATCCCAATTCCAGAGGGTATGAATGTGGCCTGCACATCAGAATTTAAAAAAGAAATTCCCAGGGACTTCCCTGGTGGTCCAGTGGGTAAGACTCTGAGCTCCCAATGCAGGGCTCCTGGGTTTGATTCCTGGTCGAGGAACTAGATCCTGCATGCATGCCGCAACTAAGAGTCCCCATGCCGCAACCCCGCAGACCACAACAAAGATCCCGTGTGCTGCAACGAAGACCCGGTGCAGCCAAAAAAAAAAAAAAAATCCCAGATGATTTTAATGTTCAGCTAGGGGTGAAAACCACTGAGCTAGGGAGAATGAAAACTGGCAATAAATTTTTGTCAGATATGAAATGACCTAGATGCTACACATTAAACACACACTTGATAAGGGTACAGTAGGTCTAGAATGTCAGTGGCAGATGCCTTGGCAAGTAATTTCTACTGAGAGATATTTAAAGATATCAATTGATTTTAATCATGCTCAGGAAAGAAAAGTGATTACCTCTTAGCGTCTAGGAATAAAAGAATATGGTAACCAGAAGCTATTTTATCTGCAGGATTTTCTTGAACCAGGGATAATGAGGCCTTCATAAATCACACACAAATTAGCAGTGAAAGATTTGGCAGAGTAAGCCCTAAAAAATGTGTACACAGTAATTCAAGTTCTGGGAAACTAGATATAATCTTCAATTCAGAAATAATTTTACAGTGCATAACACCGTTATTTATAGTAGTTGATAATAAATTAATGTCTATAGATTTCTTAAAATCCTGTGATTAATCTTTTTGAATGTAATAGTGCTTTTTAGTTAAATTATACAGTGATTCAGAACCTAAGTTTGTACTGATTAACATAATCTGCCATAAAAAAACGTTTTCATCATTCAATGTGTACTAAACATTGTTCCCTAAGACAAAGTGCCAAAAGTGATTGGCCCTTCAAGTTTTAAATCAGTACCACCCCTTTCTGATATAACATTTTGAACAAAACTAGGGCTGTTACCACAAATTATATCCATCCTATTTGGATTATGACCTAGGGCCACAGTTAGACCTTTAGAGGCCCTAAACACAAAAGACTTTTATTTCTACCCTCTCCCATGTAGTTTAAAATAACATTAAATCATAAAATAATTTCAAGTTAGTCTAACAAAATACTGATTTCTTTCTAAGTTACCTGGCCACTTTTTTCCAAGATGGTTGGGAGGAAGGAACTAAAATATTTTTAAGTTCTGTATTTGGGAGCCTCTTCTACTTTATTATGGTCTAAACCAGCTTTTCTCAATTGAGGTTCCTCATATGAACCACAGAAAGACTATTTTCTCATTTCTCCAGAGAATGGTACATAATTAAGGATAGTACACAATTAGAACCATTGTATATATGTAGGAGAAAAGTTAATTTATAACTATGGATAACTAGGGTATTAGGACTCAATTCTTTCATGGATTTAATTTGCCTATTAGTTATCTAGCTCTACTGAGGTCAAATCTCCCCTTCCTTCCCAACTCCCACAGGGGCCTTGGCCTTGTGGGGATAAGGCAAGTGTACCAATAGCTGAGAACAATCAACATTGTATGAAGCAGTATCTTGATAGTTAAGTGCATAAGTCTGTGAGCCTGAGTGTCTGGGTTCAATCTCAGCTCTACCATTTACCAGCTCTGTGACCTTGGACAGATGAACTTTCCTTTTCTTATAAAGGAAGAATAACTACTTATCAGACACTTGTATTAACTGAATATTGAATTGTGGCACTTTCATCAAAGTGTTTAGAATGGTGCCTGGCACATCCTAGCACTGAATAAATGTTGTTTTTGTTTAATTCATCTTTGGACCATAAATTATTGTGACCTGGACCAGACTTGTATGTGTGTGGAGGGATAGTGCCTCCATTATCTTATTAATATTCACTATTTTATTACAGTACCTTAAAGTGACCTTCCCCTTTGTACTTTCTCTGTATTTTCTAAGGTTTTCAAAATGAGCAAGTAATACTTTTTTTTTTTTGGCTGCACTGCATGGCATGCGGGATCTTACTTCCCCGACCAGGGATCAAACCCGTGCCTCCAGCAGTGGAAGCGTGGAGTCTTAACCACGGGAATGCCAGGGAAGCCCCAAGTAATACATTTTTAATAAAAGGAAAATTGAAACTGTCAACTGGTAAAGCTCATTCTTCCTAACTAATGCAGAACTAGAGTCGAGGAGAAAAAAAAACAGGCTTGGTGAGTTGCCTTAAGCCACTCTTTTGGAACTGCTAATCTACACCAGCAATTTTGGATTAAGGCATAACAAGATATAAAAGAGAAAACAAAGTTTTGGTCCATCATTAAGGAATAATAGCCATAAGGAACAGGTATAGAAGAGATTTTTCTAGGGAGTGCATGTAAAGGGAAGGGAAAAGGAGACCTGGGGCTCAGCCCTTCATTAAACCCACATTCCAAGAGAAGGCTAAAGTATTACCTTTAGAAAAGACAATGTGGGAAAGAGTGAAAAGTTTATTGATTAGAGAACTAACTGCTGGTAAGACTGTCAGGAAAACAGGCACTTTCATACATTGCTGAAGGGTGTAAATGGTACTGTCATAATGATGGCTCCTCTTATAAGGACCCAGGAAAGAAAATTAGTTCTAACGTCTCAGTATTAGAAACAGTCGTGCTTCACCTGAGAAGTTGATTTGTTCTATCTTAAGGATATCTGAAAATCACATGACTAATCTATGCCTCTTTGTATTTGGCTGCTATAAAGTTCAGAGAGAAATTTGTATCTCAACAATAACATAAAAGTATGGAACACATTTTATGTATTAATTTCACTCCTGCCTACATGTTATTTCTTATTTTGGGTGCTATATGTAATTTTATATATTGCCTTAATTTTATAAATTTCCTTAATAGGGTATCATATAAATTAAAAAGTTCAGGGAGATAGGTTCAAGATGGCAGAGTAGAAGGACGTGCACTCACTCCCTCTTGCGAGAGCACCGGAATCACAACTAACTGCTGAACAGTCATCGACAGGAAGACACTGGAACTCACCAAAAAAGATGCCCCATATCCAAAGACAAAGGAGAAGCTGCATTAAGACGGTAGGAGGGGCACAATCACAATAATATCAAATCCCATAACTGCTGGGTGGGTGACTCACAAACGAGAGCGATTATACCACAGAAGTCCATCCACTGGAATGAAAGTTCTGAGCCACACGTCAGGCTTCCCAACCTGGGGGTCTGGAAATGGGAGGAGGAATTCCCAGAGAATCAGACTTTGAAGGCTAGTGGGATTTGATTGCAGGACTTCGACAGCACTGGGGGAAACAGAGACTCCACTCTTGGAGGGCACACACGAAGTAGTGTGTACATCAGGACCCAGGGGGAAGGAGCAGTGACCCCATAGGAGACTGAACCAGACCTATCTGCTAGTACTGGAGGGTCTCTGCAGAGGTGGGGGACGGCGGTGGCTCACTGTGGGGACAAGGACACTGGCAGCAGAAGTTCTGGGAAGTACTCCTTGGTGTGAGCCATCCCGGAGTCCACCATTAGCCCCACCAAAGAACCTGTATGTAGGCTCCAGTGCTGGGTCACCTCAGGCCAAACAACCAAAAGGAAGGGAACTCAGCCTCACACATCAGTAGACAAGGGGATTAAAGTTTTACTGAGCTCTGCCCACCAGAGCAACACCCAGCTCTACCCACCACTAGTCCTTCCCACCAGGAAGCTTGCACAAGTCTCTTAGATAGCCTCATCCACCAGAGGGCAGGTAGCAGAAGCAAGAAGAACTACAATCCTGCAGGCTGTGGAATGAAAACCACACTCACAGAAATATATACAAAATGAAAGGCAGAGCACTATGTACCAGATGAAGGAACAAGATAAAACCCCAGAAAAACAATTAAATGAAGTGGAGATAGGCAGCCTTCCAGAAAAAGAATTAGAATAATGATAGTGAAGATGATCCAGGACCTCAGAAAAAGAATGGAGGCAAAGATCAAGAAGATGCAAGAAATGTTTAACATAGATCTAGAAGAATTAAAGGACAAAAAACAGGAGATGAACAATACAATAACTGAAATGAAAAATACACTAGAAGGAATCAATAGCAGAATAACTGAGGCAGAAGAACGGATAAGTGACCTGGAAGACAGAATGGTGGAAATCACTGCTGCAGAACAAAATAAAGAGAAAAGAAATTAAGACAGCCTAAGAAGCCTCTGGGACAACATTAAATGCACCAATATTCGCATTATAGGGGTCCCAGAAGAAGAGAGAGAAGAGAGAAAGGACCGGAGAAAATATTTGAAGAGATTATACTCGAAAACTTCCCTAACATGGGAAAGGAAATAGCCACCCAGTCCAGGAAGCACAGAGAGTCCCAGGCAGGATAAAGCCAAGGAGAAACACGCCGAGACACATAGTAATCCAACTGACAAAAATTAAAGACAAAGAAAAATCATTAAAAGCAACAAGGGAGGGCTTCCCTGGTGGCGCAGTGGTTGCGCGTCCGCCTGCCGATGCAGGTTGAAGAGATTATAGTCAAAAACTTCCCTAACATGGGAAGGAAATAGCCACACAAGTCCAGGAAGCACAGAGAGTCCCAGGCAGGATAAACCCAAAGAGAAACACGCTGAGACACATAGTAATCAAATTGACAAATATTAAAGACAAAGAAAAATCATTAAAAGCAACAAGGGAAAAATGACAAATACATACAAGGGAACTCCCATAAGGTTAACAGCTGACTTCTCAGCAGAAACTCTACAAGCCAGAAGGGAGTGTCAGGATATATTTAAAGTGATGAAAAGGAAGAACCTACAACCAAGATTACTCTACCCAGCCAGGATCTCATTCAGATTCAATGGAGAAATCAAAAGCTTTTCAGACAAGCAAAAGCTAAAAGAATTCAGCACCACCAAACCAGCTCTACAACAAATGCTAAAGGAATGCCGCTAAGTGGGAAACAAGAGAAGAAAAGGACCTACAACAACAAACCCAAAACAATTAAGAAAATGGTAATAGGAACATACATATCGATACTTACCTTAAATGTGAATGGATTAAATACTCCAACCAAAAGACACAAACTGGCTGAATGGACACAAAAACAAGACCTGTATATATGCTGTCTACAAGAGACCTACTTCAGACCAAGGGACACACACAGACTGAAAGTGAGGGGATGGAAAAAGATATTCCATGCAAATGGAAATCAAAAGAAAGCTGGAGTAGCAATATTCATACCAGATAAAATAGACTTTAAAATAAAGAATGTTCCAAGAGACAACGAAGGACGCTATATAATGATCAAGGGATCAATCCAAGAAGAAGATATAAATATATAGATGTAAATATATAAAGATGTAATATAAAGATGTAAATATATATGCACCCAACATAGAAGCACCTCAATACATATGGCAAATGCTAACAGCTATAAAAGAGGAAATCGACAGTAACACAATGATAGTTGGGGACTTTTACATCTAACTTACACCAATGGACAGATCAACCAGACAGAAAATAAGGAAACACAAGCTTTAAATGACACAATAGATCAGAGAGATTTAGTTGATATATATAGGACATTCCATCCCAAAACAGCAGATTACACTTTCTTCTCAAGTGCACATGGAACATTCTCCAGGATAGATCACATCTTGGGTCACAAACCAAGCCTCGGTAAATTTAAGAAAACTGAACTCATATCAAGCATCTTTTCCAACCACAGCTCTATGAGATTACAAATAAATTATAGGGGAAAAAAACGCAAAAAACACAAACACATGGAGGTTAAACAATACGCTACTGGACTTCTGTGTTAGCGCAGTGGTTAAGAATCCACCTGCCAATGCAGGAGACATGGGTTCGAGCCCTGGTTCAGGAAGATCCCACATGCCATGGAGCAACTAAGCCTGTGCGCCACAACTACTGAGCCTGTGTGCCACAACTACTGAAGCCCGTGCACCTAGAGCCCATGGTCCGCAACAAGAGAAGCCACTACAATGAGAGGCCCACTCACTGCAGCGAAGAGATCCCCCACTCGCCTCAACTAGGGAAAGCCTGTGTGCAGCAACAAAGACTCAATGCAGCCAAAAATAAATAAATTTAAAAAAAAGATATTGCAGCTTCTGCTTTAAAAACAAAAGACAATCCGTTACTAAATAACCAAGAGATCACTGAAGAAATCAAAGAGGAAATAAAAAAATACCAGAGAAAAATGACAATCCAAAACCTATGCAATGCAGCAAAAGCAGTTCTAACAGGGAAGTTTTTAGCAATACAATCCTACCTCAAGAAACAAGAAAAAGCTCAAATAAACAATCTAACCTTACACCTAAAGGAACTAGAGAAAGAAGAACAAACAAAACCCAAAGTTAGCAGAAGAAATCATATGGAT
>NC_041215.1:104786302-104787813 GCF_002837175.3 Physeter macrocephalus
CTATCAAACATTTAGAGAAGAGCTAACACCCATCCTTCTCAAACTCCTCCAAAAAATTGCAGAGGAAGGAACACTCCCAAACTCATTCTACCAGGCCACCGTCACCCTGATACCAAAACCAGACAAAGATACTACAAAACAAGAAAATTACAGACCAGTATCACTGATGAATATAGATGCAAAACTCCTGAACAAAATACGAGCAAACAGAACCCAACAACACAGTAAAAGGATCATACAGCATGATCAAGTGGGATTTATTCCAGGGATGCAAGGATCCTTCAATATATGCAAATCAATCAATGTGATACACCATATTAACAAACTGAAGAATAAAAACCATATGACCATCTCAATAGATGCAGAAAAAGCTTTTGACAAAATTCAACTCCCATTTATGATAAAAACTCTCCAGAAAGTGGGCAGAGAGGGAACCTACTTCAACATAATAAAGTCCATATATGACAAATGCATATCAAACATCATTCTCAATGGTGAAAAACTGAAAGCACTACCTCTAAGATCAGGAATAAGACAAGGATGTCCACTCTCACCACTATTATTCAACATAGTTTTGGAAGTCCTAACCACAGCAATCAGAGAAGAAAAAGAAAAGGAATACAAATTGGAAAAGAAGTAAACCTGTCAAGACACTGATGAAAGAAATCAAAGATGACACAAACAGATGGAGAGATATACCACGTCCTTGGATTGGAAGACTCAAAACTGTGAAAGTGACTATACTACCCAAAGCAATCTACAGATTCAATGCAATCCCTATCAAATTACCAATGGCATTTTTTTTTTTTTTTACAGAACTAGAACAAAAAATCTTAAAATTTGTATGGAGTCACAAAAAACCCCGAATAGCCAAAGCAATCTTGAGGGAAACAAACGAAGCTGGAGGAATCAGACTCGCTGACTTCAGACTATACTACAAAGCTACAGTAATCAAGACAATACAGTACTGGCACAAAAACAGAAATATATATCAATGGAACAAGATAGGAAGCTCAGAGATAAACCCAAACACCTATGATCAATGACAAAGGAGGCAAGGATATTCAATGGAGAAAAGAGTTTCTTCAATAAGTGGTGCTGAGAAAACTGGACAGCTACATGTAAAAGAATGAAATTAGAACAGTCCCTAACACCATACACAAAAATAAACTCAAAATGGATTAAAGACCAGACACTATAAAACTCTTAGAGGAAAACATAGGAAGAACACTCTTTGACATAAGTCACAGCAAGATCTCTTTTGACCCACCTTCTAGAGTAATGGAAGTAAAAACAAAAATAAACAAATGGGACCCAATGAAACTTAAAAGCTTTTGCACAGCAAACTATAAACAAGACAAAAAGACAACCCAAGAATAGGAGAAAATATTTGCAAATGAATCAACAAAGGATTAATCTCCAAAATATATAAACAGCTCATGCAGCTCAATATTAAAAAAACAAACAACCCAATCCAAAAATGGGCAGAAGACCTAAATAGATATTTCTCC
>NC_041215.1:104788193-104798517 GCF_002837175.3 Physeter macrocephalus
TATATAAAATGGAATATTACTCAGCCATAAAAAGGAACGTAACTGGGTCATTTGCAGAGATGCGGATGGACCTAGAGACTGTCACACAGAGTGAAGTAAGTCAGAAAGAGAAAAACAGATATCGTATATTAACGCACGTATGTGGAATCTAGAAAAATGGTACAGATAAACCGGTTTGCAAGGCAGAACTAGAGACAGAGATGTAGAGAACAAACGTATGGACACCAAGGGGGGAAAGCAGGGGGTGGGGTGGGGGTGGGATGAATTGGGAGACTGGTATTGGGAGACACAGATACACTAATATGCACAAAATAGATAACTAATAAGAACCTGCTGTATTAGAAAAATAAATTTTAAAAGTAAAAAGTTCAGACATGCATAAATAAAATTGCATGCTTTGAAAGAATGCAATGAAGGACCATTTTAAGCTATGAAACATAGATAGATATAAAATTAACTCCAGGAAATCCAGTCAAAAGCCAAATAAAGCTGTATTTTATACTGTACAAAAGAAAATTTACATTCTTAATATATCTAGATACATCTAGGGAAAAATTACACATCTCTCAAGAAACACAATATTTAACATCTTACATGTTTCTGCGTTGCAGACTGTTAATGAATTTTATACATCTTTATTTACAATAACTTAAAATATTTTTTCATCTCTGACAGATATTTACAAGGTCAACAGTGACTACATTTCACATTTCAACAATCAACAGCATTAACCAGTTCAGTAAGACAGTTAAGATAATGGCTTACATGCACCAATAAATATGATCTTAAATGTACGGTTTTTTTTTCTTCAGTTCTGAAAAAAAATGAATGTTTTCATTAGTCCTAGTTTGAAAGGACGTCAGTCAATAGAGATCATATTTTCTTCATGCCTAGCCTATTTAAATTTTAACCAGCACTATTCTCTGAATACTTGGGAAGTTTACACCAAGCAATAGGTTGATGCTGGTTAAAAGACAAACAAAAACGCAAGAGCTGACCTATACAATCTATATCCTTTTATGAAGCAAACATGTGAAAGTGGGATATTTCCTGTATACTTGTCCATTGTGACAGAGATCAGACTACCTACCTAATGTTACAGCAGTAAAAACTTTTCAGAAATTGTAGCTCAGGAAAGCCAAATTATTATGAGAAAGTGGGAAAATAATCTGCACCATAAAAACTGTTTCACTTAACCAGTTAAACTGAATGTAAAGCCAGCAAAATTTTTAGAATAAGAATCCATTGTAGTTAATGAACTTATTACAAATATTTTAAAACCAACAAAGAACATTGAACATATCTCTCAATTCAGTTTGGATGGTAAAACTTAAAAAACCCCACAAAAATCGACATTAGTAATTGTTAGAAAGCCAATCTTCTTTTCTAAGATAGCTGATCAACACATTACTTTTTAACTATCACCTGATATGAAAAAAAATAATACATATAGCCTGTTTGGAACATCAGTTAATATACAGTTTTATATTTTCCAAAAAAATCATTATTTAATAGTTTAAGTAAATCCATTAATTAAGCTATACATTTAAAAATGAGTATTTCAGCTTTCTGAACCCAATCCTGTTTTTCTGCGAAGAAAAAAAAAACAATACCCAGAGTGATCATGTACATAATGTACATGTACATGTACTTTTGCTGGAAGTATAAATGTTGACATTTTACCAACATGATAAGAAAACCTCAAATGGAATCTTGTAAGTACTATATATCTGTTCCAGATGGAAGAACACTTCCCCCAGGGCTAGAAATCAATCCTTTATGTTAAAGGGGCCTCATTCCTTAACAGTTAGGTAGTCCAAAATTTATATTTGGTTAATACATTTTCTTTGGTAAATTTTGTAATTTATGAAGATGTGAAGAACTTCCTCTGATATAATTAACACGGCACTTTGACACTCAAATACAGCAAACCAGATTGATATCAATTCTGTAGTTGGGGATGGATTGTCCAATTAAGTTCATTTTCTTTGAAAACAAAAGACTTTCTTTACTAAACCTACCTCCAGGTATGCAATTATGAAAAAAAGACTCATTTATACTTTAAGCTACACCTAATTCTAATTTTGGGGCTAAGATCTATATTAAACAGAATAGCATAATAGCAGACATCCGAATGTGACTTAATTTGTAAACAATTTCTTAAAATCCAGAAACAAAACATAGAACTTAACATATCTGTACTATGCTGCCAGTTATTTCACATCATTCCCAGCTTTCTGCTAACGTCTATCCTGAACTGTTTGCTCTTTTGTGTATTTCTCATGTGACTAATGGCAAAGACTACAAAAATACTGAAGAGATTGAAGTTAACCAAAATTTTGTGGTTGTGTGGTCAGGCTCAGAAGTAATGTACCTACATGGGCAGGGGAAGGTTGGATGATATGACTCCTCTAATTGCAATGGGTTGAGATCATCACACAAATTTCTGGCATCGCTAAAAATCTAATATAGTTTAAGTGCACATTGGTTTACTCTATGAATAGTATTTCCTATGTTCAGTGCCAATATGATATACCCATTAGGTACACAACGCAGGTAATACTAAAATTTATGTCTTACATTTATCAACATGACCACGTTGGCAATGGAAAGTTGTACCAATCTGGTGACTCATGATTTTTTTTTAGCATGTTAACAGTTTTACACTGCATTTCATCTTCTTATAATCTGGCAAATATTCTAATATTTAGAGTTTAAGCTATCAATTATTTCTAATTGGTTTTCAAACAATTTGTTTCTTAAAAGCACTTAAAAAAATTAAAGTATCACAAATAAGCGTCTCAACCAACTTCGTGTTTGAAACATGACAATAATCATTCAACTTGAAAGATAAAAAGTCTCAGGTTCAGACTGTTTAACGTAGCCATAGTATAGAAAAGCTGCTCTGAAATTCTTGTAGATTTTCTGACCACTGGCATGGCCTTTAAACATTTTTAAACTGAAAAACAAGTATGTAACTTAATACTGATAAAAAACCAAACCAAACCATAAACCTCACTTTGTAATCTAAGATCAGAAATGGAGAGATCTTCCTTGCCAGTGTTTGTATAAATAGTGTACTACCCACTAAAGACAGATACTAGTGTTTTTATTTACAAATGAACATGCAGAGAAGTAAATGAGACAACTGATTGTCAACAACTGAAGTACTCAAAAAATGGACCCATACTAACCTATCCAAGTGAGGTAGCAAAAACACCCCACTTCATTAAAATAGTCACAAAAATAGTGCAAACAAAACAATTTGAAAGAAGTTATTCTCAGTATTCCAGTGTCTAATAAATAATTATAATTACTTTAAAACTACTAAGTGGAGTTTGAGAATGTAGGTTGGAAATATTGAGTTTATATAGCTGAGACTACTGCAACTAAGATATTTTATACTGTACATACACCTTTAAATGACATGGTTACCATTCTGTTATGGAACCATAAGCTTCACACTATATACCTTTTTCAATCACATAAGGAAATATTGCTGTTATCTATCTGCTCTGGGCACAAATAAGGTCCAATCTCTTTACATTAGAAATTGTGGAATCAAATTTATTTAATTTTTACTTTGCAATACTCCACTGTGCAATACAATTAACTTGCCATCTAGGTGACTGTGAAAGCTGGCTGATTCAAAAATTACTTAAGATAGCTAGAAACACTGATCAAAGTCATTTCATTGGGTTTATTTTTACATTTAAATAAATCCCCAGAAATATAATCAACTATAAAATGGCAGCATTCAACTGCTATGTGGCAGAAAATAGTAAGGCATAAATTAGAATAAGAAAAATGTATCTATCCTTATATCTGTGGTATAGATACCTACATTTCCAACATTTCCCCATCTATGTTTACTACTCTACATTTTTTTCTGGATTTACTACCTTTCTTCACATGCTGTATTCACCAACTACTAGACCAGAACTGTAAAGAAGCTACAGAAGTGGAGAGTGTTACATTTACCATAGGACGAGTAAAAGGAGGCAGTGGGGTGTTAATACGCATTCAACGGGAGACAGGAGTTTAATTCTGGCTCTGCTTCTTAGTTATGTGACTTTGATCACATTACAACCTTTCTGAGCCTCAGTTTCCTGAGGATGGATATGGAGGGGTGGGTGCTGGGAGACTGGCTAGATTATCTCTACGGTCTCTTTAGCACAAAAATTCTGATTCTATAATAAACAGGCACAGGAGAGTCATCAGGAAGGGTAACAGTGGTGGTAGGGGTCAGGATTTCAAATTACAACCATCACCCCCCTCCAGATTCTCAAAATATTTTTATATTTAAAAATCTTACTTCCAAGGTAGCTTTCACTTTACACTTGGTTTGTTCTAGAACATGTAAATGTTCTAGTAACATGATTTCAAATTAATGTCATAGAGAAGAGTTCCCAAAGCTTTCAGATATTTCTATTTTTTAATCAAACCTGGCAGAGATGGCATCAATCAAATTGTTTTGTTACAGAAAACAAGTATTTTCTCCCTAACTAGCTTGTCCATAAATGGAAGAACTTTTTAAAATGGAAATTAGGAAGTAGAGAAACAAAAGGTTGTTAAAGGATAAAGCGTGAATATTGCTGGCATATATTTGTAACAGTTGTATATCTGAAAACTATTTTACATTAAATGCCAATAAATAATGGAAATGAATATCAAAAATCTCTTAGAAAATGTGACTATGGTTTATGACTGACTCATTCCATTTTAACTATATCTTGCACAGGAAATCTGTTCTAAGACCCCGAATGCAAAATTTGAACTAAATGAAATGTTTCTTCTTTGGGGCCAAATTATATCACTTAAAAGAATGGAACACAAATGTTAGAGGGTCATGAAATATTAATAGTATGTATATGTACAAAATATATACGAATACACATAGAAATAAATGAAATTCTCTAAGGTGAAAGTTTTTCAGAACCAACTTTTCAGGTATAACATAAGATTTCTAACAAACCAGAGGGAGGGCTTATTATATTTATTATAGCCTTTGCTGTAATTTGGTATTATTTGGTATTTTTTTGTGCTTTAACTAAAATCATGCTAGATTTAGATGCCAATAAATGCACAACGTGTTGAATTAAAAACCACCCTTCAGTCTCTTAAATCAACCAGACATTTCCGCCATAAAGTGACTGATCTCCAGCCATGGCCAAGATCTCACCCCCTGGTAAGTATAATGCTCTTTTCCTTTCACACCTGAAACTCTGTATGTTATAGACCTTTACACCTCATTTATTTGGTTGCTTTTAATTCATTTATCTGACATCCCTTAGTTAAATTAAAAGAAGTAAGGGATATCTAAAATATTCTTTGTGATTTATACGTATACACACTATACACACTCACACACACACACAAACATATATATATACACAAATCAACAAATCTGTTTATCAACTTTTAGCTTTCCCCCAGACTTTGGCAATGTTGTAGGTAATAGTTCAGGTTCTAGTTTTTCATTTTCATGTGAGCTGAAAAATATTACACACCACCAAATTCAAACAAGCATCTCACTGTTCTTATAAAGATTCTAACAGAAAGTCCCTTACAAAAACCTCTTACAATAAAAGGCGGGGGAGGGGTGGAGGGGGTAGATTTTTAGGTGTGAAAAAAACAAGAGGCATTTTTCTGGTTATTTTATTTATCAAAATCTATTGTAATTTTAATCAGTAGAGATAATATTTTAAACTTTGTTAATTAGGAGAATACTTGCTTTCTATAAATTCAGTATATTTTTCTTTCACAACAATAAAATAAAAATGTCTAAATGTACAAAGCACTAATCACTCTGACATACTGTGTGGAAGAATGTATAGCAGTTCAAGTCACAATACACTGATTTTCAAAAACCAATATATTTTCTTCTATTTCAATCAAGCATTAGAGCCTGAGACCCAGAAGAGGTCATAATGAAACCTTATCCAACCAAATCAGAACTAAAAAAAAATTTTTTTAAACCAATAATGCACTTTTGTAGCCTCTTAGCACAGTTACCAAATGCTACTTACATACATTCAACATCTAGCTTACTGGCATGATTTTTTATAAAAATGAGAAACTTTTGCAGATATATGATTAGAAGGTACACAAATTGCATTACATTAAACACAAAGGCAGTGTGGTCCTTGTAGGAGAAATCAAGTCAGTACCCCCTGGTAGAAATGTTCTATAAAAATGTGTCACATTGAAGCATCAGTGTTTTCAGCCAATTATCTGTCCCTGATGTATTTCCTTGGAGTATATGATCTATCAGGACTTCAGGTTTCTTAATCCAAAATATCTGACTGAATTTAGGTACATCTAGAAAGCAGCTGAAAGGGTTTCTCCAATAGTCTGACATCACAGAAAGTGGGTTGAGAAATCCCTCTCTTTACCTGAAGACATACCTGTTCTACGTCAGTCGTCAACAGCTCACAAAGGAAAAGAAAAAAAACAATCAAAACTTCCCCTCACACACAATCCCACACAAGCTAAACAAAAACTACCCCCTCCCCCCATAAAACCCCAGCACCAAAGTGTCAATCATTCCTGGGAAATAGAACATGCCCCTTGGATTCTCTGATTTATTAGCTGTTCAAACTTGAAGGACAGAAATGACCTTATGTCCTTGTGGGGAGGAGGGAAGACATGTTAATAATGACTCTAGAGCCATTGAGAAAGTGCATTATCTATTACACAATCAACTTAGAGCCCTGTCCTCCAACAGAGGCACCACAACTTGATTTAAATGCCTCAGTAATTGAACATTTTGTCCTCGAGATAAAGGAGATGGGGGAAAAAAGAGCCACCCTCGTTTAATGAAAAAGTGCAGCAGTCTACCACCTTTCCCCATGCTTCTCAAGAAAATAATTGCACAGACTCAGAGAAGTCCAAAGTCATAGCAGAATCTCTGAGGCACTCCTGGTTAAGAGAGAAAAAATATGACCCAGTAATCTTCATAGATTATGAGAACAAACCCGTTTTTTTTTTTTTTTAAACAAAAGCTGAAGAATCATTCATAGGGATCATATACACCATTTCCTCTAACATAACCTCAGTCTCACAGTGTTGAAATGGGACCGATCAGCCTACGATGGATTGCACTTCACCCAAGGAGAAAGGAAGGTGTGGAAAACACAAACATTTTCTACTGCTTCACAAACACATTTACAAGGAATAGTTGAAGAGAAGATATAGGAAGGAGGGAAAAGAAAACCTTATTGCTGTTTCCATACAAAATACAGTATGAAGATACCTAAACTAAATCAAATCTGTTTATGATGACCAATATTTTCACAAGTGGGATGAAGTGTCTTCTTGCACATGAAATGTTCAGTTTAGAAGGTAAGCAGAAAGATGAGAGAGGATGTCAAGACTACACCTGGGATATTAGCTGCATATTGAAACTTGGGGATCGAGACTGCTTGGTTAAGGGAGCTCCTGGGCTGAGGAGCTCTTTACCTTCTCCAGCTTGACCTAGCCGGTCTTCCTGCAGACTGACAGTTGAATATCGATTAGCAGTGTTAGATGCTAAATTAGTAACACCCTCAGTGCCAACCCCAATGCTGGTACTTGCTTGACTGCCATTTACATAGTCAAACGATTTACTTGAGGAAGCACTGGCTGTCCGGATTAGACTTATACTATTAGTTTTTGGCACCACCTGGCCAGCAGGCAGGCTCAGGTGTTTCTTCATCGGCGTCAGCTCAATCGAATCTACACTAAGATCAGTTGGTTGCTGTACATACTGCCTGCGAACTACTGAATCTCGAGGGCTCTCACTGGATTTGATAGCAGAAGTTGTTTCTTTATCCTTGGCTGAACGCCCAGTTGCTACTTTCCTTAAGTTTCCCCTCTGAGAAGAGGAGGATGGTTTGGTCCCAATTGGCTGGCTGCTGAGGGAAGCCCCTGATGAAAATCCTTCATCTGCATCATTCAGGTTTACCGACTCCTCTCCTCCATTCACACCCTCAGCACCTAAAAAACAAATCAGACAGACTCAGCAATAGCTAAATTAAATAAGAAGCAGCTGTGAATAACAACTCAACTGACCTTATCTCCTAAGTAATGTTTGCTATAGGTCAGCAATGGCCCTGGCTATCAACACTTCCCCTAAATCACTTAGGGGAAGAAACATTAATCTATACAGAATTCTAATGTTATTCATTCTATTCATTTAGCTTTAATTAGGCTAGCTTTTGTAAAACTATCCACAAACAAACCTAGCATACTATCAATATTTAGACACACAAAACAACTTAAGGTAAAATACAATATTTTGTTACATAAATCTTTATGATGCACCTTGTCAATTTGAGGTGACCATATCTATTTAAAAAAACAAAAATTTTTCCTCATATCTTCCTTAACCTATCATAAAATAGAACTTACAAATGAGACCCCCTACTAATTTCAGTCACCCAGAATAATGTCAAAAACTCATCCCCAAACCCTTTTTAACTACAATGAAATTTTATACTTATTCAACAGCTAAGTGCTTCTAAATGGCTTTAAAACTTTTAACATGGAACTAGTACATTTTCTAACTCTAAACTAAAAACTCTAGATTGCTTCCAGTAACTTCATATTCACATTTTGTCTTATGAAAATCTCTACTCACTGGTTTCCATATTTTCTTGATTGAATAATGTGAAAATATTTGATTAACAGGGAGCAAGGGTAGGGAACCAGCAGGGGTACTGAGGAAGAATTTTTACTATTTTATAATATATAAATAATATACAATACTTTTTATATGATGTATTTCTATAATATTTTTAGTACTGAGATATTGTTGGGATCACAAAATACTACAGTGTCTCATTACGCTTCATGTAGAAACTGCAGTTAATGAAAAGAATCCTTATCTTGGGATTTTGTAAGAAAGGAAGCATATATAATATATTTAGCTTGGGGTTTCCAGAAAGCCCAATTCTCTTACTCAAAGTATGATCAACATTCTCTTAGAAAGTAGAACATTTGTTTCTTTCAAAAACTGATAGCAGTTTGCTACCTTTTAAATATGTTTACCAGACTGTAAGAAAGTTAAATCTGAATCTACATACAGATATCAATATTATAGTTAAGGTAAAATGTTAGGAAAGAAATCTGAAAAAACATTACTTTGAGATACAAGTTACCTAAGTAAAATATACATGAAATACTTAAACACAATCTTTATTTAACACAGTACCTGAAAAAAATAAAAATGTTTTCTCATATGGATTAGTTACTTCTTTCCTTCAAAAGAAGAATGAACTAGGCTATCCTTAAAGCAAAAGGCATCTTGTTATATCCAGCAGTTTAACAATCTTTATTTATCATGCAAAGCCATATGAAAATGCAGCTGACACCACTTCTCTCAACCCCTTCTTCAAAAGAACCGTATATAATGTACAGCAAAACAAAAACTTTAAATTATATTTATATGACATCATCTTAGCAATTTATTTACAATTACTCTAAAGAACTCCACAATGCCCAAGAAAAGACAGTTACTGGTTCAGAATTAATATCAGTAATATAAAACTAGGAGTGAACAGAAATGTATCATTGGGTATATATATGGTTAGGAAAGGAGACTGAGAGACTTAGTGCTAGCTTCTGAATCTTGCCACATGCAGATCTGATGCCCAAGCAATATGGCCATAAAGAGATGATGATAACATAAAAACCACCATGCAAGAGAATCTACTGATATTTTATATACTAAGAAAAGCTATTTCAGTATAGTGGAACACTGAATATACTTTAATCACAAGCGTTGTCCTCAGTTTAGTAATAACTTTAAATCCAGCTTTTAAAAGTCACAAATAAAATGTTACTTCACAATCGGGATAAAGGTAGGTGATGGGCTCATATTCTCCCTTCAATTTCAACATATAATAAATACAACTTTAACTGTAAAACTATTTAAAACCATTAGAAAACATGTTTTTTTTTTCTTTCTTTCTTTCTTTCTTTCTTTTTTTGGCTGCGCCACACAGCTTGTAGGATTTTAGTTCCCTGTCCAGGGATTGAAACTGGGCCCTCAGCAGTGAGAGCACAGAGTCCTAACCACTGGACAACCAGGGAATTCCCTTCTTTTTCTTTTAGAAGACCAATTATTGATGCTAATCCAAAAACCCCAAAAAGACTTCAGAATTACCAAAACTCTTCATAGGTTTTAGCAATTTCCATATTTCTGTTTAAAAAACCTCAAGGAATAAAAAGGCAATTGTGTCTAAAAACTTTTTTCCTTTCTAATTTTCTCCCTGGGTGATAATACTATTCATGATCCAAAGATGAGCAACCAAAAAGGATTTTTTTTTTTTTTTTTTTTTTT
>NC_041215.1:104798576-104807545 GCF_002837175.3 Physeter macrocephalus
CCGGACGCGCAGGCTCAGCAGCCATGGCTCACGGTCCCAGCCGCTCCGCGGCATGTGGGATCTTCCCGGACCGGGGCACGAACCAGTGTCCCCTGCATCGGCAGGTGGACTCTCAACCACTGCGCCACCAGGGAAGCCCCCCAAAAAGGATTTTTAATGAACTTTTCTATTTATGTCTGCCTTTCCTTATAAATTAGCTTTTACTAATATTGATTTAAAGCTACAATTAAGCTAGATTAAAAAGGAAAATAATTTGAGAAATTTCAAACACACCGAAGGGACTCATTCCTCTTTCTTTGTGGCTACACCCCACCCTCACATAGTGAAATTTTACCAGTAATAGGAAATATTAAAATAGGATGTTTTAACATTTAATAGGATATTTTAAAGGAGTTCTATTTTGATTTCTTTTTCAAAGTGTATGACTTATGACTAACAGGAAGAAATGTTTCTACCTAATCCCATACTTTTTAGAATTTCATCAAGGGTTAATGTACTTCCGTTTAGCACAAATACTCCAATATTCTAACAATGATAGTAGACACACTTCAAGTGTCTCATTTAGGCATCAAGAATGTGGAGAAATAGACTGTTGTTCAATTTAGGCCAACTTTGAATTTGACATCTATTCATATACTTATTTTTATGCATTATACAAGATAAAACTGACTCCCAGGGATAACATAAAGAGATACAGAAGAACGAAAAGGGAAGGCTACGTCTTTCACACGATTCTCTTCATAGCACCAACTTCTTTGTGTCCCTAGATCATGCACATGCAACACTGTTAAATGAAGTAAGGTCAATCTGGGCAAATGGGCAAGGGAACAGAGGGTAGATTTAGATTCTTACTGAGCATGCTCAAATTTCTAATGCACCAAAAAGCGAGAGATTTCCCTAAGGTAGAAGGTAACTGCTTCCCGTTTGGTCTTTAAAATAAGTAAAACTATGTAACCTATTTTAAAACTTCTTGCTATATTTCATAAATTAGTGTATAGCTTCCACAGCAGCAATATATTAAATAATGAAAAACTATTAGGCCACAGTTCCCTCTTTCACAAAACCAGCTTCTATGGCATCACATGTAAAACTGCAAATAAATACTTTCCTATCAGAGAGAAGTATTCTTTTCCAGATAGTGGTCGTGGGTGTGGTGGCAGGGGAGAGGTAAAAAAAATTCTCATTTGAGATACCCACACTGTAGAAACAAGGATCTGCTAGGATTTATAACCTCTAAATAATACATTTCAATTCTGTTTGGGAGCTTTATAAGGCAATCATTATTTACAATAAATGATAAAATGTAGTGTGCACCAGGACAGCACATTTATAGAAGAAAGATGTCAGTAGTTCACTAGTTAGACCCAGGCAACCTGACTCGACGATTATAAAAAGCCAATCAATACTTGTTTATTCTGTCAAAGAGATAAGAAATTCTTGTTAATTGACCACCCTGGGACTAGAGACACATCAGCCGGCTCCACTTTAGTCCAGTTTCTCAAAGATAATGTGTTAATGCTTTACAACTCTCCTCACATATTTTCAAAAGAATACATTACTATATAAATGAAATGGATGCATACTGACTAATAAGGCTCATGTCCATTGGGTGCATTTTTCCTTTCCTGATGTTAGAATAAACATGCTCAGTAATGAAAAAATCCCAAGCATTTGCAGACCTTTTGGAGACAGGCCTCTCCCTTGTTAGTAGCCATGCCAAGCTGTTCTTTAATTACACAAGGATGCAGACTCCAGGCCAGCACAAATGGTAACTAAAGATTGTACCTGACCTGGTGCTAGCCATATGGGGGGGTGCACTTTGCAAGGAGGAGCTAATATGCCCTGGGGTAGTGGAAACACACACTAGAATGGAAAGATGTTCTGCTTGGGGACAGAGAGCCAGGATCCTTCTCCAGCAACTGCCTCACTGACTTCTGCCTCCTCATCTCTGTCCTACCCTCTGTTGTGGCTGCTGCTGAGTTGGGCTCCGGTGAGCCATGCTCAGGAGTCCTGCGCACCAGCACCTCCCCCTCTTGCACACGTTTGATCCCTAGGTCAGTGGAGCCGTGTTGGATCGGGGAGCCAGGAATACTCGAGTCAGCCTCGTTTGAGAAGTCAAAGCCATCTGGGATTCAACATATAAAATTTTAGTGCTTTTGTGCTGCTCTATTCTTTTCTGAGCATTTTGACCCAGGCAGATAAGAGAATGTATATATGGATATGATATAAATGCAAACATTATTTATATAGTTACATGTGTGTGCACAGCATGCACACACATAAGGCAGCAGATGAATAATGTGAGGTTTGCAAATGAATAGGAGAGAAAAACAGAGACCATTAAAATGGCAATTAATATCTCTTAGGCAAGACAGCTTGACTATTCAAGTACCATACGCCTATGAAATACTGCCGGATTCAGCACTTATATGAAAAGAAAAAGAAAGATAAAAATCAATTCTTTTATGGATAGCTGTATTATACCATTAGTTTGGCCAGTTACATAGTTTTCTCCCACAATTCTCATACAGGCACCTTTTCTCCCAGTATGGTAACAGGTTTACAGAAATTTCTTTCCTATTGTTATTACTAGTTCAAAAAAAGACAAAAATTAACTTGATCTTATTTTCTGTTTTAACATTCATAGAGCAGACTAAATAACATCTTTCTGCTTTATAAATATATATACATATTTATATTAAAATGAATTCCGGTATTTAAACCATATTTCTAGTACTATTTTTAACAACTAAACAATTTTACTGTAATTACCTAAAGTACTATAATAGCATGTGCTAATATAGTCTGTAAAAACTTACTTTAATCCATGAGTGGGCCGTAGGGATTTTGTACTCACCTTCTCTCCTCCATCTATGGCGACGGATTGAAGCTGTTGTAATCGCAGTCCGAGAAATCCTCGGCACTGTTGGAGTGACTTCGACTTTAAGTACTTTCTGGCCTTCTTGTGAAGAATCAGGAGCATCAAATGGTAATGAGTTTTTCATGGCATTGGCAACCTAAAATGATAACATAAGTCTATATATATTTACACCCAATATACAATTTATGCTTATTTTACACTTCATGTTTCCCTACTTTTTAAAATATGTACTTAAAACGTCTATTATAAAATATACAAGTATAATGTGTCAGAAATGTTTGTATCTCCACTGGTCTATATTTTTTTAGGCAGGCTTTAAAATGAGAATTCATTTAAAATAATGTGAGTCACACACCCCCATTGATTCCTTGAAGTTGTTGACTTTCAAAGAGAAAAAACATTCCAAAGAAAGAAAAAGTGTTTTTAACATTTGAGCCCTGATATAAGAAAATTTAAAATAAGTTTCTGATTATTCAGATGATAAATAACATGCAAAATTTAATCTATAATAAAAAAATTAGCTTTGTTTCCATGAGGAGAAATGTTCCCTAAACACGTCTGGCATTTTGTTCCACCACTTTCTGCCCTCCATGGAGGAGAGTGAGATATGTGCCTGGAGAGTAATCACCATTGGCTGCTCCACGTTTCCTGATTGGGTAGTCCTAATCTAGCAAAGACCTTAAGCTAGAGGACCATTTTCTCCCTCCCTCTCCACTTGGACAGGACAAGTGAAATGCAACAACCTGGATACCTGTGCCTGCTCTGCCAACTCAAACCTTCTCTCCATTGTGCTGTTCCAACGTCCAGACGAAAGTGTAGGGAGTCAAGTCTTTCAAGCTAGCCTTTATCAGCAATAAAGACGATGCTTGCTTTTCTATCTACCAACTATTTTATCTATTTATCACCAGGCTCTATTTTAGAGAAAAGGAGTGTTATTCACTGGGTCCCCTGGAGACCCCTAACAATAAAGGATTATTCTAGAACTACAGATTACTAATCTCTCTACCTATATTGCCTTGGAAATGCCACCTCTAGTTAATTTATAAGTCTTACAAGGATAAAAGTATGAATTTAAAGAGTCTCACATGCAAGGTCTTATCATCATGATATAATTTTTTATCTTGTTGTCCATTTGTTTTTTGGTTTTCTTTTTGGTTGCACCGTGCAGCTTGTGGGATCTTAGTTCCCCAACCAGGGGTCGAACCTGGGCCCTCGGCAGTGACAGTGCGAAACCCTAACCACTGGACCACCAGGGAATTCCCTGTCCATTTGTTTTACAGTAACCTTTAGGGTAAAATTAGGGATGTTGACATAAGGAAAAAAAATTCAAATATGAAATAATGTACATGTTACTTCAATAAATTTATATTTAGCTTAAGATAGAAAAATGATATGAAGAAAATGGCTTTAAAAATTGTACTCTTAAATTGCTTCAAGTAAAAATACATAAATATTTTTAAAATACCATTATAAAATACTACAAAAGCTTAGAAAACACAGAAAATTGCAAAGAAATAAAAACTATCCACAGTTGAATCACCTAGACAACTATTAGCATTTGTTTTGTTTCCTTTGTCCTGTCTAGATTTAAAAAATAGTTGTATACTGCTTTATCACTTAACACAGCTAGCATGTTCCTTTAATATGAATTTTCAAACATATAATTTCATCAAGTAAATAACATAACTTAATCATTCTCTGCTGTAAAATGTTTAGAGTTCTGACTCCTTTGCAATTAAACTAACATTGACCTAGTGTTCACAATACTTTAAAAAAAATTTTAAGTAGTTTCTTGGGAAATGTTGCTAGACATGGGATAGTCGGTCAAAGAAAATACACACACATTACCAAACTGCTTCTGCAAAGGGATGATCAGAGTTGTGTCATACTGTTACTGGTAACATAGAGAATGCCTTCCTTACTCTGCTACTGGATGTTCACATTTATTTTTTGATTGATCATTTACCCTTTGGAGACATATTTATTTTGTGGAAGAGTATGAAATTTTTATATAGAACAAAATATTAATTGGCTTTTTTGCCATGCCTGTTGATAATATTTTTCTCAATTTGTGTACCACATATTAATTTTGGTTTTAAAAAATTGATGGTTTAGGGACTATCTGGTGGTCTAGTGGTTAAGACTCCGCACTTCCATTGCAGGGGGCATGGGTTCTATCTCTGGTCAGGGAACTAAAATCCCAGATGCTGCACAGTGCAGCCAACAAAACAAAACAAAACAAACAAACAAACAAAAACTGATGGTTTAGAATTTAGATGTTTATGTAGGAAAAAAAAAATCAACCTTTTTTGGTGATGTGTCACCATCACTAAAGCTTAGAAAGTCCTTCCTTCTCTAGAAATTTGAGTAAATATTTATAACTTTTCTTCTTTCTTTTCTTAAAGGATTTTAACACATTTAATTCTTTAATTTATCTGAACTTTATTTTGATATGTTGTAAGAGGACAGGATCTAAACCAATTTTGTCTTCTCTCCAATTATTACTATGGAATAAATCTTTTTCCCTCAATGATTTAAAATGCCTCATATATTACATATTGAATTTTGAACCTACTAGTGCCCTTTTCAGGCACAGGAATGTTTAATAAAAACTAAATATAACAACTTACCAATAGTGGTTGAGAAAAGAGTTCTAGCTGAGCTCTATAAATGATGTCATCAAGGACTTCCTGGCCAAGGTCCCACTGTCCATTATACCTATGGAGAAGCAGATTATTTACTATCTTTAGCAAATATCTCTAATTTTCAACAACCATCTTTTCTATTCTTCCAAGTCCTATTATTTTGGTTCTGTAACAAGATTTTCACGTTAATTTTTGCATCATTTCATTTCTTGGTTACAAGAACAAAATGAAGATTTCAATACTAACATTTAAAATATTTTACAGGACTCCCCTGGAGGCACAGTGGTTAAGAATCCACCTGCCAATGCAGGGGACATGGGTTTCAGCCCTGGTCCGGGAAGATCCCACATGCCGCAGAGCAACTAAGCCCGTGTGCCACAACCACTGAGCCTGCACTCTAGAGCCCGCAAGCCACAACCACTGAAGCCGCATGCCACAACTACTGAAGCCTGTGCGCCTAGAGCTCATGCTCTGCAACAAGAGGAGCCACCATGATGAGAAGCCCGCTGCAACGAAGAGTAGCCCCCGCTCGCCACAACTAGAGAAAAGTCCGTGCACAGCAATGAAGACTCAACACAGCCATAAATAAATAAAGAAAGAAAGAAAGAAAGAAAGAAAGTCATGAAACTTTCTAAAAATAAAATATTTTACAGATGTCTCTACATATTAATTGGTTCTTATCATGTGTTGATATTTAGGATAATCTATTTAATGCATTCATGAAAACCTGGGTTATGAACTACGTAGAAAGACATAGAGTTCCATACAGAAAACCTGACAGTTTCTAGTCTTCAATTTAATGATTACTTATATTTTGGCTATTTTAAAAGTACTGAAAGGACTAAACAATTATACATCAACAAATTGGACAACCTAGGAAATGGATAAATTCCTAGAAATATACAACCTACCACGACTGAATCATGAAGAAATAAAAATCTGAACAGACCCATCACTGTACCCACAGGAGAGTGAATCGGTAATCAAAAACCTCCCAATAAGCAAAAGTCTGGGACCAGATGGCTTCATGGGTGAATTCTACCAAACATTTAAAGAAATAATACCAATCTTCAAATTCGTCCAAGAGTGAGCAATTCCATATTCATATCAAGAGGCCAGCATCCCACTTACACAAAAATCAGACAAGGACACTATAAGAAAATTACAACCCAATATGCCTGATGAACATAGCACAAATGCAAAAATCCTCAACAAAATATTAGCAAACAAATTCAACAATTCACTAAAAGGATCATACACCATGGTCAAGTGGGATTTATTCCTGGGATGCAAGGATGGTTCAATGTCTACAATTTAATCAATCATGATACACCATATTAACAAAATGAAGGATAAAAATCACACAATCATATCAATAGATGTAGAAAAAGCATCTGACAAAATTCGAAATCCATTCATGATTAAAAAACTCTCAAAAAAGTGGGTACAGAGGGGATGTAGCTCAACATAATGAAGGCCATACATGATAAGCCCACAGTCAACAACAAACTCGACAGTGAAAAATGGAAAGATTTTTCTCTAAGATCAAGAACAAGACAAGGATGCCCACTCTCGCAACTTTTATCCAACACAGTACTGGAAGTTCTAGCAAATCAGAAAAAAAGAAGTGAAACTGTCTCTATTTGCAGATGACATGATATATAATACAGGTGACCCTTGAACAGCACGGGCTTGAAATGCACAAGACCACTTATACGTGGATTCTTTTCAATAAATACCAACTACAGTAATACATAATCTGTGGTTGGTTGAAGCGTAGATATGGAAGGCTGACTTTAAAGTTATACTCAGATTTTCAACTGTGCAACTGGCACCCCTAACCCCTTTGCTGTTCAAGAGTCAACTGTAGAAAACTCTTAAAACTACACCAAAACACTGTTAGAATAAACAAATTTGGTAAACTTGTAGGTATAAAAGCAATATACAAAAATCTACTGCATTTCTTTAAAAAAAAAAAAAAAAGAATTCCCTGGTGGTCCATTGGTTAAGACTCTACGCTTTCATTACTGAGGGTGCAGGTTCAATCCCTGGTCGGGGAACTAAGATCCCACAAGCCACGTGGTGTGGCCAAAAAAAAAAAAAAATCTGCTTTCTATACACTAATAACAAACTATCAGAAAGGGAAATTAAGAAAACAATCCCATTAACAATTTCATTTAAAAATACCTAGTAATAAATTTAACTAAGGAGGTGAAAGACCTGAGCATTGTACACTTACGATTTTCATATAATACCTCAATGAAAGAAACTGAAGAACACACAAATAAATAGAAGGATATTCCACGCTCAAGGACTGAAAGAACTAATATTGTTAAAATGTCCATACTACCCAAAGCAATCTACAAATTCAGTGCAATGCCTATCAAAATTCTAGTGACATTTTTCATAGAAATAGAGCAAACAACCCTAGAATTTATACAGAACCACAAAGGACCCTGAATAGCCAAAGCAATCTTGAGAAATAACAACAAACCTGGAGGCATGATACTTACTAATTTCAAACTGTATCACAAAGCTTTAGGCCTAAAAACACACAGAGATCAATGGAACAGAATGGAGAGCTGAGAAATAAACATATGCATATATAGTCAATTAATTTAAACAAATATGAGAATATAAAATAGGGAATGGATAGTGTCTTTACTAAATGGCGCTGGGCCACCAAACCAGCTTTACAACAAATGCTAAAGGACCTTCTCTAGGCAGGAAACACAAGAGAAGGAAAAGACGTACAAAAACAAACCCAGAACAATTAAGAAAATGGTAATAGGAACATACATAATGATAATTACCTTAAATGTAAATGGATTAAATGCTCCAACCAAAAGTCATAGACTGGCTGAATGGACACAAAAACAAGACCCATATATATGCTGTCTACAAGAGACACACTTCAGACCTAGGGACACATACAGACTGAAAGTGAGGGGATGGAAAAAGATATTCCATGCAAATGGAAATCAAAAGAAAGGTGGAGTAGCAATTCTCATATCAGACAAAATAGACTTTAAAATAAAGACTGTTACAAGAGACAAAGAAGGACACTACATACGATTAAGAGATCAAACCAAGAAGAAGATATAACAATTGTAAATATTTATGCACCCAACATAGGAGCACCTCAATACATAAGGCAAATGCTAACAGACGTAAAAGGGGAAATCGACAGTAACACAATCATAGCAGGGGACTTTAACACCCCACTTTCACCAATGGACCGATCATCCAAAATGAAACTAAATAAGGAAACACAAGCTTTAAATGATATATTAAACAAGATGGACTTAATTGATATTTATAGGACATTCCATCCAAAAACAACAGAATACACTTTCTTCTCAAGTGCTCATGGGACATTCTCCAGGATAGATCATATCTTGGGTCACAAATCAAGCCTTGGTAAATTTAAGAAAATTGAAATC
>NC_041215.1:104807784-104808169 GCF_002837175.3 Physeter macrocephalus
AAATCACTGAAGAAATCAAAGAGGAAATTAAAAAATACCTAGAAACAAATGACAATGAAAACACGACGACCCTACACCAAAAGCAGTTCTAAGAGGGCAGTTTACAGCAATACAATCCTACCTCAAGAAACAAGAAATATCTCAAACAACCTAACCTTTCACCGAAAACAATGAGAGAAAGAAGAACAAAAAACCCAAAGTTAGCAGAAGGAAAGAAATCATAAAGATAAGAACAGAAATAAATGAAAAAGAAATGAAGGAAACAATTGCAAAGATCAATAAAATGAAAAGTTGGTTCTTTGAGAAGATAAACAAAATTGATAAACCATTAGCCAGACTCATCAAGAAAAAAAGGGAGAAGACTCAAATCAACAGAATTAGAAAT
>NC_041215.1:104808399-104809704 GCF_002837175.3 Physeter macrocephalus
CAATCACAAGCACTGAAATTGAAACTGTGATTAAAAATCTTCCAACAAACAAAAGCCCAGGACCAGATGGCTTCACAGGCGAATTCTATCAAACATTTAGAGAAGGGCTAACACCTATGCTTCTCAAACTCTTCCAAAATATAGCAGAGGGAGGAACACTCCCAAACTCATTCTACGAGGCCACCAACACCTTAATGCCAAAACCAGACAAAGACGTCACAAAAAAAGAAAATTCCAGGCCAATGTCACTGATGAACATAGATGCAAAAATCCTCAACAAAATACTAGCAAACAGAATCCAGCAGCACATTAAAGGATCATACACCATGATCAAGTGGGGTTTATCCCAGGAATGCAAGGATTCTTCAATATATGCAAATCAATCAATGTAATACACCACATTAACAACTTGAAGAATAAAAACTATATGATAATCTCAATGGATGCAGAAAAAGCTTTCGACAAAATTCAACACCCGTTTATGATAAAAACTCTCCTGAAAGTGGGCAGAGAGGGAACCTACCTCAACATAATAAAGGCCGTATATGACAAACCCACAGCCAACATCATTCTCAATGGAAAACTATCACTGTTTGCAGATGACGTGATACTATACGTAGAGAATCCTAAAGATGCGACCAGAAAACTACTAGAGCTAATCAATGAACTTGGCAAAGTAGCAGGACACAAAATTCACGCACAGAAATCTTGCATTCCTATACACTAATGATGAAAAATCTGAAAGAGAAATTAAGGAAACAATCCCATTTACCATTGCAACAAAAGAATAAAATACCTAGGAATAAATCTACCTAAGGAGACAAAAGACCTGTATGCAGAAAACTATAAGACACTGATGAAAGAAATTAAAGATGATACTAACAGATGGAGAGGTATACCTTGTTCTTGGATTGGAAGAATCAACATTGTGAAAATGACTATACTACCCAAAGTAATCTACTGATTCAATGCAATCCCTATCAAACTAGCAATGGCACTTTTCACAGAACTAGAACAAAAAATTTCACAATTTGTATGAAAACACAAAAGACCCCAAATAGCCAAAGCAATCTTGAGAAAGAAAAACGGAGCTGGAAGAATCAGGCTCCCTGACTTCAGACTATACTACAAAGCTACAGTAATCAAGACAGCATGGTACTGGCACAAAAACAGAAATATAGATCAGCCTCTTAGAAAACATAGGTAGAACACTCTATGGAATAAATCACAGCAAGATCCTTTTCGACCCACCTCCTAGAGAAATGGAAATAAAAACAAAAATAAACAAATGGGACCTAATGAAAC
>NC_041215.1:104812608-104847103 GCF_002837175.3 Physeter macrocephalus
AAAAGACAACCCTCAGAATGGGAGAAAATATTTGCAAATGAAGCAACTGACAAAGGATTAATCTCCAAAATATACAAGCAGCTCATGCAGCTCAATATCAAAAAAAACAAACAGCCCAATCCAAAAATGGGCAGAAGACCTAAATAGACATTTCTCCAAAGATATACAGATTGCCAACAAACACATGAAAGGATGCTCAACATCACTAATCTCTAGAGAAATGCAAATCAAAACTACAATGAGGTATCACCTCACACGGGACAGAATGGCCATCATCAAAAAATCTACAAACAATAAACGCTGGACAGGGTGTGGAGAAAAGGGAACCAGCAATTCCACTTCTGTTATATATCTGAAGGAAACGAAATCACTATCTCAAAAGAATATCTGCACCCCCATGTTCACTGCAGCATATGTACAATAGCCAAGACATGGAGACAATCTAATTGTAAACGGACATAGATGGATAAAGAAAATATGGTGTGTGTGTATATATATGTAATGTATGTGTATATATAGTATGTGTATACATACAATTATATATACATTATGTGTAAGGATATGTACATAAGTGTATACATACACATATATATACACACGCATATATATACACATACATACACACAATAGGATATTATTCAGTCATTAAAAAAAAGGAAATCCTGGGACTTCCCTGGTGGTCCAGTGGTTAAGACTCCACACCTCCAATGCAGGGGGCCTGGGTTCGATCCCTGGTTGGGAAACTCCCACATGCCGTGCAGCACAGCTCCCCACCCCCCCAAAAAAAAGAATAAAGAAAAAAGAAAGGAAGGAAATCCTGCCATTTGTGACAACATGGATGGATCTTGCGGGCATTATGCTAAGTGAAATAAGTCAGACAGAGAGAGACAAATGCTGTATAATCTCATACTTGTGGAATCTAAAACAAAACAAAAAAAAACCAGTAACTGAACTCACAGATACAAAAAGATTGATGGTTGCCAGAGGCAGGGGCTGGGGGGTGGGCAAAAATCGTGAAGGTGGTCAAAAGGTACAAGCTTCCAGTTAGAAGATAAAAACCTGTGATATGATGTACAGCATGGTAACTATAGTTAACAATCCAGTATTATATATTTGAAAGTTGTTGAGAGAGCAGATATTGAAAGTTCTCATCAAAAGAAAAACTTGTAACTATGTGTGGTGATGGATGTTAACTTATGGTAATAATTCTGCAATATAACATATATCTAATCATTATGTTGTAACCTTAAACTAATTCAGTCTTACATTTTAATTATATCTCAAGAAAACAATTGTCTTTGTTATTATACAGCTTTCAAATAAAATGTGTAATTCATTTTTTAAAAAGTACTAAAAAAGAGAGTTTGACTTGCAGACGAAGGCGGCTGCCGCGCACTGCATCCACCCCTCCTGCAACCCCGCAAGCCGGTGCGCCCAGCCCGCCTGCCCGACCCCGCCGCCTGCGTTCGTTCGCCTGAGGAAGCCAGCCGAGAGTTTACTGATGCACCCATTCCAGTGGTGTAATGGGTGTTTCTGCAGCCTGGGACTGGTGAGCACCAACAAGTCCTGCTCGATGCCACCCATCAGTTTCCAAGACCTTCCCCTCAACATCTACATGGTCACCTTCGGCACAGGCATCTTTGTCTTCATGCTCAGCCTCATCTTCTGCTGCTATTTTATCAGCAAACTCTGGAACCAGGCACAGAGCAAACGATATGGATATAAAGTGGTGGTGCTTAAAGGTGATGCCAAGAAGTTACAATTATATGGGCAGACCTGTGCAGTCTGTCTGGAAGACTTCAAGGGGAAGGATGAGCAAGGTGTGCTCTCATGCCAACACGCCATTCACCGCAAGTGTCTGGTGAAGTGGCTGGAAGTACGCTGTGTCTGCCCCATGTGTAACAAGCCCATTGCTGGTCCCTTAGAGGCCACCCAGAGCATCGGGATCCTATTGGATGAGTTGGTGTGAGTGCTGCCTCCATACCAAGGCCTGGAGAAGACCTCTAGCCTCATGGGTGCCTGGTCCTTCCGCAAAGCCGCAGTGAACAAGTGTTGGGTGGTGATGGGCATGCTCACCTGGAGGGGCGGGGGTGCAGGGCTGGTCTTCCAGCATCAGGGTGAGACTAGACTTGCCCACCTCTCTGCTTCCTGAAGCCTTCTTCCCTGCTACTCAGTTTTGATGGACTTGCCCATCAGGACCACTGTATCCTGGTACTTGACTATCTGCCTGCCTTGTCCCTGCTCTAGGAAAAGAAATCCATTCCTATTTGGCGAAGAACTTAGAGCACACTCCCTTGAGGGTTCCACTGAGGAGGACAAGCTGCCCTGACCTAGAAGGAGGGATGAGATGGGCTCTGCCACACCTGTGACCTCCCCGCTCCCTCCCCACTCCTTCCAGAGGAAGGTTAGAAGGGAAGGAAGGAAAGATGGAGGAACCAAGTGCCTCCAAGTGGAAGCGAGGGAGGCTCTGTAGGAAATCGGGAAGAGCAGGGATGAACAGAAGAAAAGTCAATGTTTACATGGGACCTATGGAAACAAAGGCTGGCTGGCCGGCCTGCTGACTACATGGGGGTGGAGGGCAGCCCCCTCCCCCTCTTAGATCTGAGGTGCTATCCGTTTCGTTCTTTGGTTGATCTCAGAGCTTCCTATTCCGTGTTGGGGTTTGAGTATCCACCGCCCCAGAGGAAGGGCTTGATCTACACCCAAATGGATTGCCAGGGTTTTTTCTAAAGGAGCAAAAAGGGGCCTGGGGATGGGGGTGTCTGAATATTAAGGTCGCAGTGGACACCCTCTTCCCCTTTGTAAAGAGTATTTTTATACTTCACCCTCACCATCTCAGGCTTTATACATGGAATCCCCCAAATGGAAGAATGGGTAGGGGTTTTCTGTTCCTCCCCAAAGTGGGTGAGGGTGGGAAAAAAGTATGTATTTAAAGAAAATGAAATTTAATAACAAGTTTCTCTAAAAAAAAAAAAGTACTAAAAGAAATTCATATTAGAAAAACAAGATAATGGGTCCATAATGGAACAAAAAATTCAGTGTTGTGCAACTAATAAGGAAAAAAGAGAAACATAAGTTTCCAAACACTAGAAAGAATTCACGTAATTTCACAGTACACCTACTTACATGGCATAATAAACTCCTGTGAGAAGTTGCACCATAAATTCGGGATCCAATACTATTCGACCACAGAGTTCTTTCCAGTGTTTTTCATGTTGCCGTGGAAACCCACTCACACAAACCCTAGGAAAATACATTATTTATCACATGTGATTTCCTGATACATTAAATAAAACATTTTTGTTTCCATAAATTCACTTATTCAATGACTCATTTCTCAAATATTTTTTGAGTACTTGCTATGTGTCAGTCACTATCCTGGGCCCATGCATACAGTTGTAAACAGGCAAAAAGATAAAAATAAAATCTGTGCCCTCATAAAACATACATTCTAGTGGACTATATCAATAAAAGTAATAACTTTTCTCAAATAGGTATCTCTTTCATAATCATCCTTCTCCCTCTTCACAAAAGAAATGCATAACTTTCACACATCCCAAATTGAATCAGGATGGAATTAGTGGAAGATACAGAAATCTCAAAACAAATAACCAAAGTATCATAAACAATTCTCTGTTTTCCATCTCATTAAGAGACGCTTCCAGAAAAGTTACGCTTAATAATTATCAAAAACTGTTATGTACTTCTATTATTTTAAGAAATTAATTTATTAGAATAATTGTAATGGTGAGTCCAGAAGAAATTTTTTTAGTGTTTCATGCATTATGGTCTCAGGAAATATATATATATATAAAAATATATATATATATATATATATTTTTTTTTTTTTTTTTTTTTTTTTTTGCGTTACGCAGGCCTCTCACTGTTGTGGCCTCTCCCGTTGTGAAGCACAGGCTCCAGACGCACAGGCTCAGCAGCCATGGCTCACGGGCCTAGCTGCTCCGCAGCATGTGGGATCTTCCTGGACCGGGGCACAAAACCGTATCCCCTGCATCGGCAGGCAGACTCTCAACCACTGCGCCACCAGGGAAGCCCAGGAAATATTTTTAAATTTTTAATTTATGCATTTTTTTGGTAGCAGAGATGTATAATTAGGTAATCAATAAAAGATTTGTAAGTATAATATGGCACGATATTAGGATAAAATTATGTGGATAAAGTGGAACAGAAATTCAATTTTAAGGAGAAAAAGAATGTTAGATTATTAAAGAAAAGCTTGTTCATTTATTCCATACATGGGATGATGGTGGTTATCAATCAGATCACTGTGTATTTACATTATACACATTTAAAATAGTGATCAACAATTATTTGTTTTATTATGTCAATATTTACATACTGGAAATCATATAATTTACAACTATTTAAAACAGAATAAAAAATTTAAATGTTAACTTAAAAGTGTACAAAGGCTACACAGTTTTTCGAAATTCCTTAGGGGATATGTGAATAAAAGTCTGAGGACAACTAAACTCTATCATCACTTTTGTTATTAAGAAACTCTATTTCATGCCACAGTAATGTTACCAATTAGAGATATGGCAGATTTGTTTTAATGAGCCAAAAAACAGTCATTTATAAATAAATTTATCTGTAGATAGGCAGCAAGTGCTTAAACAGTATACTCTCTTGATAACAGTATCTAGGTTAGAGACAAGAATTTGTTAGTCATTAATCATGTTATTATAGGCAAGTGAACTTTAAGATAATCTACAAATCAATCTCACAGCTAATTTAGATCGGCCTTCCTCCACTTAGCAAAACTGAGTTTGGGTCTCTTCCCAATAATACAACAGCATGAACTTGTGCAAAGCATTTGCAGTGGGCAGACTCTTTGGGGGGTGGGGTCAGGGGCCCTGATCCCTATGATCCCTCCTTCCTGGTATTCATACCCTTGTGTCATCCTCTCGAGTGTGGGTGGAACCTGTGATTTACCTGTGACAAGGCAAAGGTGATAGGATTCTCATGCGTACACATACACATAACGGTGATTATATTATGTAAGAGGAACTGACCACTGGCCTTCAGCAGACAGTCAACAAGAAAATGAAGCCCATCCTACAACTATAGGAACTGAATTTTGCCAAGAGAAGTACTGTGTAATTCCTCAAATGAACCTCAGATAAGACTGCAACTCCAGCCAACATCTTAACTGCAGCTTGTAATACCCTAAGCAGAGGGCCCACCTAAATGATACCTAGACTCCTAACCCCGAGAAACTGAAATAATAAATGCATGCTATTTTAAGCTACTAAATTCATGGTGTAATTTGTTATGAGGCAATAGAAAAACTAAAATAGCATTTAACTTTTGTGGGGGCTTAGTTTCCTGAAATAAAAACCAACTGGGCAGGATAAACTGAGTGTTCCTTCTATAATTAAAATTCTGCTCCTCTGTCTCCAAACTCATTTATATTACTTAATTTTTTTTCAACAGTGGAAATTTAAAATTTCAGCTCAGGTCTGTCCAAATTATTAGAAATTCTGATTTAGTAAAGATTAGAATATACAAATACAAATGAGACATACACATAATTGATGTCACTGCTAATCTTATCCAAAGCAGACAGTTATTTGTGAGATATATAAAGGAAAAAGTTCATGTTTCTTACGACTTTCTCTACATAGAGGACTATTTATTCAACTCACTCAAAGTGATTTATAAAGACTGGCATCCAGGCAGTGACTAGGTATATCACTAAACCACCCTAAACCTAAAACATCTTGGCTTAGCTCAATGTTGAGCTAGAAAATGCTTCTTTAATAACTGAAATATTTTCAAGAAATCTTGATGCATGAGGGATGATAAGGACTCCTATAGGAATGTTAAGTTCCCTGAGTTTTGTTTACTGCTATATCACCAGAAGTTAGAACAGTGCCTACCAGAGAGAATGTGCTCAATAAATATGTGTGAAGGTTAATGATAATTATTCTTCTTACCTGGAGCCCATTCGGCAAAGAGACTGGTAAGATGAAGCAGGCATATACACAATAGCAGAATTATAACATAACATGAGGAAACTCAGGACTTCAAACCTAGAAAAAACAAAAACAAGGAAAAAGGATTACAATTATTTCTACTTAGAGACTGCAGTAAATGATTTCTTCGTTTGATGGTTATAACAACAATGCTTTAATATTGACCTTCATAATTTCTCAATCAGATTACTGTAATATCCTCCTCAATAATTTCCCTATTTCCATTTGCCTTATTAAAGGTCACAGCTCTTGCTGCCGTCTACATTTTCTTCCTCAGAAAAACCCCATCATGCTTGAACAGATGTCTCCTCTATGCTACATTAATCCACTATTCCTATTGACTGCATGATAAAGCCCAAACTCATCATGGCATACAAAGTCCTTTAAAATCCACCCTCAACCTACCTCTCCAACCCTACTTCCCTCTACTGTCTACCACATATACCACACTACATCAATCTTATACCATTCTATGAATATGCCATAACCTTTCATAATTCCTTGCTTTTATGGATGCTACCCTTTCTTATTAGAACATATTTTTCACTTGGTAAACTCCTGCTAAGGTTTCAAATCCTGGCTCAAACTTTAACCTCAGACATAAAGCCATTCTTAATTCTTCTAACTAAAACAAACAAACACTGTTCCCTTTATCTGTGTAGCTCTAATACAGCATTTATCCCACTAAATCAACTCTGTCTCTACCTCTGTTTTATCTATTTAGTAATAAGCAACTGTAGGACACAGACACTGATTTATTCATCTCTAACTCTAGTGTCCAGCATAGTGTTTAATACATTATTACTGCTCAATTAATTTTTATTGAATGAATAAATGAATGCTTTCCTAATCTTTATGATCACTAAGAAAGTGGCTCCTAAGCCTGGATAATTATAGTTATTTAAGGACATTTTGGAATAATATATTCCTGTGTCTCAACCTAGACTGACCCAATTAGAATCTCTGAGGGCAGTTCCCAGGAATGTTGTATGTCTAAAAAGCTTCCCATAGGTGGTGAAGAGTATATGGAAACTCACTGTACTATCTTTGAAACATTTTTTGTAAGTTAGAAATTATTTCAAAATGAAAAGGTAAAAAGTGAGTTGAAAGTCTGACGTGGAAGCAGGCACATCTTCAGATCCTTTCTCCTTCTCTATGCTGCTAGGTTTATTGAAGATTTATTTTCTGAAATTGAAGATTTATTTTCTGAAAGGATAAAAGAGAAATTTCTACCTGGGAACTACCAGTCACAATTATGATTTGGGGTCAGGGCAGGGGGTGGGGGAGGAAGGGAAGATACTGAAAATAGAAAACTTAAGTGAAATAGATCTTATTGGAGATTGAGACCTCAAGTCCTCCTTCCCCATGTGGTCATCAGAATGCTAGCAGCAAGCCCTCTAGTTAAGAGACTGGAAGAGTTTTCTTTGGGGAATTTGACCACCCTAAGAGGAAAGACTTAAAAATATGGACTTGGGAAGTTCCCCAGCTGGATGGCCCAGTGAGAAGTTGTGAAGTTCACCGTCAATCAGCCCTACCAACATGGTCGTAGCTTCTCATTTTTTTAATTCCCCTACTTTTAAACATAAGCGGGAAAAAAGATTACCAGACACCTGAGGAACTTCATTAACATGAAAATGAGATCAAAATAAAGAAATGGGGGGTGGCGGGGGCACAATTTGGATGACACAGAGAACATAAAAAAGGAAAAAATAAAGCAAATTATCATTAATATTCTAAAAGATGAGATGTTATTTCAAAAAATAAAAAAAAAAAGAAACACCAAAAAGGATCTATTTTAAAAGACCATTCAGAAAACAAGAACACCTTTTAGATATACAAAATATGATGACAGAAATTAAAAACTCAAGAAAAGGATTGGTGGATGAAGTTGAGGAAATACCACAGAAAGTGAAGCAAAAGGAAAAAGATATGGCAAATGGAAGAGGAAAGAGGACCACAATAGGAGTTCCCACATTCAAAAAATAAAAGCTCCAGAAGAAAGATAATAAAAGACGAGAGAGATAAAAGACAAATAGTAAAAGACCAGATAAAATGGGGAGCCTAAACTAATTAACAAAAATAATTCAAGAAAATTCCCAGTCTGAAGGACATGAGTTTCCAAATAGAAAAGGTCCACATAGTGCTCAGCACAAAGGAGGAAATAAACCCATACCAAGAAATACCACCATGGAATTTCAGAACACTAGGAACAAAGAATGAGGATATAGGGTGCAGGAAACAGTGGATCCATCCACACAGGAAAAAGACAAAGAGAATTCCCAGGATAAGAGTGAGGGGAGATCCCAAGATAATGTGTACACCAGGCAAAGAGGGCAACACAGTCCAGACTGGAGTAAGTCAAAAGGTTCTGGGAAGATAAAACTGAGAAAATAACTGGTGTAAATGAAGTCTTGGAAGGCTATGTAGAAAACTGATATAGAAAATTTGCAGGGTTGAATTACAAAGCACATAGTAAACAAAGAAAACAAAAGGTCAATGATGAACTTCAAGGAAAACAAAAAGATATGCAGGAAAGGAAAAGTAATAAACTAATCACAAAGCTCAGTCTGAATAGCTGTGATGAACAATGATCATTCATAATAATGAGAAATCTAAATAATGAGTTCCCCAGAATTACAACATAAGATAGGACAATGAGAGAGGTAACAACCTAAATTTTTATCTTTCCTAGAGATAAGTTATTAGATAATGCCCCAAAGTGAAAAATTAAAAAGCAGTAAATTACTCAAAGAAGTGGAGGTAAATATTAAAAGCAAGATTTCTCAACCTCAGCACTATCGGCATTTTGGGCTAGATAAGTGTTTGCTGTGGGGGGCTGAGCACCCAGGCATGGTAGGATGTTGAGCAGCATCCCTGACCTTTACACTTGAGATGCCCGTAGCAGTCCTCCCTCCCACTCAGTTGTGACAACCAAACAAGTCTCCAGACATTGCCAAATGTTCCCTGGGGGGCAGAAGTGCCCTGGCTGAAAACCACTGGTTAAAAGTTGTTACATCTGGGAAGGGAAAGTGGAAGGGAGAGAGAGCTGGAGATTGCAGTTCTTCTTAATAGCTCTATAGGACTAATGCATATTTAACTGAAAAAAAAAAAGGGTGTGTGTGTGTGTGTGTGTGTGTGTGTGTGTGTGTGTGTGTGTGTGTGTGTGTGTGTGTGTGTGTGTGTATTACTGATACGGTCGGCTATACAAAAGCCAAATTTGGCCCGTAGGTCATACACTGGGTTCTCCAGAGAAATAGAACCAATTGTGTGTGTGTGTGTGTGTGTGTATTACTGATACGGTCGGCTATACAAAAAAGTAAAATATACAGCAAAGAAAAAACAATAGCACAATAATGAGATACCAATTGTCATACCCACTAGGATGGATATAATCAAAAAGATGGAAAATAAGTTTTGGTGAGGATGTTGAGAACCTGGAACTATCATACACTGCTGGTGGGAATGCAAAATGGTACACCACTCTGGAAAACAATATGACAGTTCCTCAGAAAGTTAAGTATTAAGTTAAATACCATATAGGGACTTCCCTGGTGGTCCAGTGGTTAAGACACCGCACTTCCACTGAAGGGGGCACGGGTTCGATCCCTGGTCAGGGAAGTTCCTCATGCCATGTGGTGGAGCCAAAAAATAAAAATAAAATAAAAATAAAATAAAGTAAAATAAAGTGAAATAAATACCATATAACCCAGCAATTCTACTAGGTATATGTTAAAAAGAACTGAAAATGTTTACACAAAAACTTGTAAACAAACAAATGTTGACAGCAGTATTATTCATAAATATTCCAAAACTGGAAATAACCCAAATATCCATCAATTGATGGATGGATGGATAAACAAAATGTATATTGTCATAATGGAATATTATTCAGTCATACAAAGGAACTATACACACTACCACATAAACGAACCTCGAAAACATGTTAAGTAAAAGAAACCAGAAACAACAAAAGGCCACATACTGTATAATTCCACTTATATGAAATGTCTAAAATAGACAAAACCAAAGAGATAGAAAGTAAGATACATGGTGGCCAGGGGCTGGGGAGAAAGGAAAGGGGAGTTTCTTTTTAGTGTGATGAAAACATCCTGGAATTAGATAGTGGTAGTGGATGCACAAGCTTGTGAATACACTAAATATCACTGAACTGTATACTTTAAAGGGGTGAATTTTATGGTATGTGAATTATATCTTAATTTAAAATAAATTTAAAAGTCGGTAATTAACTTAAAATGTGCAAGTATAAAATACAGTGCAGTTTCCTCAATATTTAAAAAACTCTTGGGGAATTCCCCGGCGGTCCAGTGGTTAAGATTCCGTGCTTCCACTATAGAGGGCATGGGTTCAATCCCTGGTTGGGGAACTAAGATCCCACAAGCCTCTCGGTGCAAACAAACAAAATAAATAAATAAATAAACAAACAAATAAAACCCTTGCCAATCACTAGAAAAAAATACACAGTTCAATAAGAAATATGGACATAGGACATGAATATGCAGTTCACAGGTCAAGAAAAATACTTAATGAATTAACATATTAAAAGCATTCAAGCCTAGTCATAATTAAAGGAATGCTAAGTAAAATAATGTGACATCAATTTTTAATGTTCAGATTGGCAAAGATTAAAAAATTTGAAAATATCCAGTCCTGGGGGTTAGTATGAGGAAAGAGGCACTCTCAAACTACTCGTAGGAGATTCAATTAGTCCATCGGTTTTGGGGACGGTAATTTGGCAATACTGACTCAAACTGAAAAAGCAGACATTCTTTAGCACAGCAATTTCACTGTTAGGAATTTATTTTACAGATACTTTGGTGCTCTCACGCAAATATTTATACAAAAAATATTGTGTTCCTTATAAGATTGTTTAAAAAAACTGGAAAAAAATCTAAATTTTAGTCAGAATGAGACTGGTTAAAAACTGATAGCATGGGCACTTCCCTGGTGGCCCAGTGGTTAAGACTCCGCGCTTCCACTGCAGAGGGTGCGGGCTCAATCCCTGGTGGGGAAACTAAAATCTTGCATGCCACATGGCGTGGCCAAAAAAAAAAAAAAAAAAATGTACAACAACATGTACAAATGAATCCAGTGTGTATGGGTCTGCAAGTGTTTAAGGTTGAATATATGCACGCATGAAAATTTTCTGGAAGGACACATAGAAAACTGCTAATAGGGCTTCCCTGGTGGCGCAGTGGTTGAGAGTCGCCGATGCAGGGGACACGGGTTCGTGCCCCAGTCTGGGAAGATCCCACATGCTGCGGAGCGGCTAGGCCCGTGAGCCATGGCCGCTGAGCCCGCGCGTCTGGAGCCTGTGCTCCGCAACGGGAGAGACCACTACAGTGAGAGGCCCGTGTACCGCAAAAAAAAAAAAAAAAAAAAAGAAAAAACTGCTAATAATTTAACTACTGAGAGTAGAAATGGGTGGTTAGAGGGAAGAGGACATATACTTTTCTCTTTGTACTCTTGCCTATTTTTACTTTATATTCTGTTCTATTTTAAATGTACCACAAGTATATATTGTTATACTTTAAAAAATTAAAATGAGAAAACAAAAAAGGAATCAGGTAACCAGATGATTTTTATGCAAACTAGTCTGCAAACAGTACTTATGAACCACTATTCTAGTATACATTTTCTATTATTAAATGATTTGAGTACCCCAACATAACTGTATAGAAAAAAATTAAGTTGTTACTTTAAGTTGGGATAAGGCCTTCTCCAGGTGTTATACAGCACCCTGCTGGCTAATAAAGAACAATCACTAAAGCTGAACTCCAATGTGTTAGGAAACAAGGGAAGCCACTGTGTTTTCTATCATATGTGTAATATTGGAAAGACCCTTAAGAAGAACTGGAATTCCAGACTGAAGCACTTGATCAAAGGTCAATAATTTAGAAATCTGCTTTATCCTATAGTCCTTCCATAACTCTAACATTATAACCAATAAGATAAGAGTACTATTTTACTATGAACATAAAATATTATATAACAAATAATAGTATCGGGACTTCCTCGGTGGTCCAGTGGCTAAGACTCCACACTCCCAATGCAGGGGGCCTGGGTTTGATCCCTAGTCAAGGAACTAATCCCACATGCCGCAACTAAGAGTTCACATGCAGCAACTAAAGATCCCCGCATGCTGCGACGAAGATCCTGCAGGCCGCAACTAAGACCCGGTACAGCCAAATAAATAAATAAATAAACATTCTGTAAAAAAGAATAATAGTAATAGTATCACTAACATATATTAAGTTCCAGGCACTGTGCTAAGCATGTTTTAAGCATCATCTCATTTATTTCTCACAATAACCAAGCAGGGCAATGTATGGTAAAAAATTTGGCCTTGCCCAAAGAAAGTTTTAGCCTTTGCCCTCAGCTTCTGGGAAGTAACCTATGTCATACCTGATAAGTTATTTAGAGTGGGGGCTGGTGACACAGGCTCTCTTTGTTGGTAATGGCTAGATTGAAAGGCTATAAGACTGAGATGATTGATAGGATTAAGGTGAAAGTTTGGGTGAACTTTATGTGAAGTGACTGTGTCTCACTTACCTGAATGCATTATGGGAACAGATACTGTGTCTGTGTCTGAGGACTATTTCCCCTATCTAGTATTGTAAAACAGAAGGCATGTAAATCCATCCATCCTTCCTCTAATAGTAATTGAACATGCTAAACTGGGATCAATAAGATTGCCCAAGCCTACAAGGTCATTAATTTGCTGAACAATAGCCCTGTGTGGAATACAGACTTGAGCTTATGGCAGAAGCCAGTAAGTGCCACCTATCAACAACTTCTGGGATTTGGGACTGGAAAATTTCCATTTGAGAGACAACCTGCTTACCAATGGGTACGAAGTGAAACTGCCCCCATGACTGAAACATAAAATAATCCTGAAATCTGAAATACCCATAATATCTTGGGTAATGTCAGAAAAACACCAGAAGAGTTCCATAATAAGGTGCAAATGGTTTGTGCAGAAACATGCTACCAAGGGAATGGAAAGAAGTACTTACAGTACTCATAAGCAGGGAGGCAGGAAACCTCTTTTTCTCTAGTGCCAACTTTGGCACCACGTGACAATCTGCCAGATTCTATCTATCACCTAGATGGGCCCCTGTGAACAACTCTCTATTGATCAGCAAAGAGCTGCTACGTTTATGGATGAGTATTTCACTGCTATGATGTATTTCACTAGTATGACATATTTAACTTTTGTCTTTTCTCACACCAAACCTGAACCAAAGTAATTGTAGATAACTATTAAGCATAAATTAACAATTTTTACTGTCTACAGTTTTGACCATTACCGGTTTTGTGCAGTGAATGTTTCCCTCTGCGGATGAAGATCACTGTAAACAACCCTGATGAGATCATGCTGACACAATGCCCCTTCTGTCAAAGCCATGGATCCAATTGTTGAGGGCTACAAAAACAAGGTAAAGTATGAGACTGTGTCTCTAAAATGAAGTAAAAATCTTATCATGTGAGGATATTTAATTCTGTCTCAACAAAAGACAGTTTCAGACCATTTCTTCCATTTCAAAACCTCTCCCATTTTTCTATTATATACATTCTACAGCTCTTTTAAAAAATATTTATATACACTGCTTTGTTTTTTGAAATATTATGGAATGAATCTGTATTTAGGACAGAATAAGAAAAGTTGCTGAAAAGAATAAAGGCTACAAATGAATCAACTTTAATTTGTTTGTTTCCAGAACTCAGAGCACTCTTGGAGACTATGCATTCAAACCTGGAGGTCTTTCTAACTTCAGGAAGGTTGGTGCTCTCATTAATCTCATTCCACATTAAAGAAAGCAAGGTGCAGAGAGTTATAATTATGGAACACAAACAAGAATACTATGATCAAATGTCTCTTTAATAGTGACATAATTGATTTCATGTTTCTAAAGTTAGAAGAACCATCCATTTGTAAACTTTTCACTACCCTCCATTTTATTTTGTAACTTGATACATGGAACACAGTTAAAATCTATTACTCAGAAATGTTCTATGCTAAAATCAGCCCTGGTTAAATAGGAGGCATTCTATTTTCAACACAAAACAAAGTCCCAGGGGAATTAATTAAGAAAATAAATAGTTGCATAGAGCTATGAGGCAACTGGATACTGTTTGTTGGTAAGAAAATAGATTTTAATTTTTAGACTATGGGTAAAGTCTCTTTAAGTGCTTTCCTCACAAGTTTATGCACTGAAGGCCACTACAGACAAGAAGCTTGATTCAAACCCTATATCCTTAAAGAGAGCAGGCAGGAGTTCAGCTCAACAGGAGTCATCTACCTATATAATTATCAGTGTTCTCACAATCTTCAACCAAATAAATATAAGCAAAAATCAGAAGTGTAATTATTTTCCTAAAAAATAATGAAAATAAATCAATCTAACATAGATGATTTCTAATTACTATGGAAGACAAAAAAATTAAAAGAATATTTTTGAAAACAAAGACCAAAAATGATACTGGTAGAAGAATGAAAAAGAAATAAACCAGAACTAGAGGAAAATTTTCCATTAATTACATTCTCTCTCCCTTGACAACAGCTCAGCTTTATATCACTAATAACAAACATCTCCATTAAGAAACAAATCAGTAAAGATGTGTTAGGAATATTTATCTCTCTAGTAAGAAATTGACTTTTATTCAACATAATTTTTAAAAATTCTACCTTTCCAGTCTTACTTACCTCATGGTATATTGAAGGCTTGGATAAGGAAGGGATAGTAAAAGACAGAACTTTATTGTTCCCATCTTTATCAGCAATTTCCTATGGTTAAAAAAAAAAAAAAAAAAAGCAGAGATAATGAAATAATCACAGGACTATATTAAAAGAAATAATAATTACTTTCTTAACAAATATATCACTGGCAATTGAGGAGAATGTTTAGAAATAGTAATATATAAAAATATTATTACCCTAGTGTATCTTTTCTAACCTATTAGCAGATTTGTACACTTTGGTAGTTGAGTTATCCTTTGAGAGACACTGAAAGATATAATACTACAATCAATCAAATACACCATGACAACAAAGACATGAAGTAGGCACACAAATTTCACGATAAATTTACATACAGGCTAGGGAGATTACAACTGATCAGATCTTTTAGTTGAAACATGACTGAGTTTAAAAGATTAAAATCACTGCTCGCTTCAGCAGCACATATACTAAAATTGTAGTGATACAGAGAAGATTAGCATGGCCCCTGCACACGGATGACACGCAAATTCATGAAGTGTTCCATATTTTTGGAATGGGAGAAAATATTTGCAAATGATGCGACAGACAAGGGCTTAATCTCCAAAATATACAAACAGCTCATACAACTCAACAACAAAAAAAACAATCAACCCAATCGAAAAATGTGTAGAAGACCTTAATAGACATTTCTCCAAAGAAGACATACAGATGGCCAGTTGGCACATGAAAAGATGCTCAACATCATTAATTATTAAAGAAATGCAAATCAAAACTATGAGATACCACCTCACGCTGGTCGGAATGGCCACCATTTAAAAGTCTATAAATAATAAATGCTGGAGAGGGTATGAAGAAAAGGGAACCCTCCTACACTGTTGGTGGGAATGTAAGTTGGTATAGCCACCATGGAAAACAGTATGGAGGTTCCTCAGAAAGCTAAAGGTAGAATCACCACATAAAAAATTAAAATTAAAGGTTTTAGCCAAGAAATCCACACTTATTAAAAGATGAAAAACAGGGCCTCCCTGGTGGCACAGTGGTTAAGAATCTGCCTGCCAATGCAGGGGACACAGGTTCGAGCCCTGGTCAGGGAAGATCCCACATGCCACGGAGCAATTAAGCCCGTGAGCCACAACTACTGAAGCCTGTGCACCTAGAACCCATGCTCAGCAACAGAAGAAGCCACCGCAATATGAAGCCCACACACCTCAAAGAAGAGTAGCCCCTGCTCACCGCAACTAGAGAAAGCCTGCATGTAGCAAAAATAAAATAAATAAATTCATAGGAAAAAAAAAGAAAAACACTGTTGTAACACAGGATGAATCTTAACTAAAAGAAAATCTTACAATTATTCAGCAATAAATTAGTGACCTGAAATAAGCTACATATTAACATAATTAATAGTAGTCCAAGTGATTAATCATAAGTTCATACTTAAGTGGTTTTTACTGACTACAAAAACATTCTTGTGATTTTTAAAACCACTTTATCTTTCACTGAAAAGGTCAACAGCATCTATTTCTACAGTCTCCAGTACTGCCAATCTTCTACAGGTATCAATAAAAATCTGCCTAGACTTCCCTGGTGGTGCAGTGGTTGGGAATCCACCTGCCAATGCAGGGGACACGGGTTTGAGCCCAGGTCCGGGAAGATCCCACATGCCGCAGAGCAACTAAGCCAGTGCGCCACAACTACTGAGCCTGCGCTCTAGAGCCCGTGAGCCACAACTACTGAGCCCAGGCACCGCAAATACTGAAGCCCACATGCCTAGAGCCCATGCTCCACAGCAAGAGAAGCCACTGTAATGAGAAGTCCACGCACTACCAACGAAGAGTAGCCCCCACTCGCCGCAACTAGAGAAAGCCTGCGGGCAGCAAGGAAGACCCAGTGCAGCACGCACCCCCCCCGCAAAAAATAGATATGAGATCCTATTTAAAAAAAAATAAAAGATCTAATAATGTTTAAAAAAAAACTGCCTACAGACACCAGCAATTAGAGAGGTGAAATGCTCCTCCTGCATCACTCCTTTTCTCTACTGTCTTTAGTCTGTTTCTTTTAAAACTCATATTAGTATACATAACTGGCATAAAATCCAGACAGAGAAGACTGCCCTAGAAGGAAGGTAGTCAGAGAGAGACTGAGCAGTTGCACAGCATAAGAGGAAGAAACAACAGGAAAAAAACAACTATCATCACCAAGACACAAACCCAAAAGAACTTCCCTAAAGGGCTAGTTTTGGGGTTTAATATGTCATAGGAGAGTACCAATTACATGTGAACAATGGCCATACCTCTAATTTTGGCAGGAAAATGGTTTAAAAATCCCTAGAAAGATCATTTAACTACTCTGTAGGCAAAATAGTTACCACCACATCTGGGCCACTGTGCCTCAGAGAACATCTATGCTAAGATTTTTATTCCTAAATTTCAAATTAAGCCAAATACTTTTTATATATATCTGTGCATCTATCTGTGGAGAAGGGTGTTATGAAATTTTTTTAAGTTGAGAGCAATATAAAACTCTCTCTTGGGCTACTGAAGCAAGGGAGAAGTGCTGGAGTGAGAAAAGAAGAAAAAAGAGAAATGAATATATAAAAGAAATCCAGTGTGGTAAGAAAAATTGAGAACCACAGAGAAGAGAGAACACAGGTATCAAGGGAATTAAAAGAAGACAGAAACCTGAGGTTACATTTCTGATATATAATTGGGCATTTTTAAAACAGTACACTATTTTTGAGATACCAAAAGATAATTAAACCATAGCACCAACAAGTACTGTCAAGAACTTGTCAGGTGTCCCACTATACAAAATTTTTTGCTTCATTTGTCCCACTACTGAATTTTATTACACTAAACAAGACAAATGATAGCTTAATGTCAAACATAATCTAAAACACTAAACTCAATTATTAAATCAACATTTACTAAGTGCCTTGCTAAGCACTAGAAACAGTGATATGTGAAACAAATTTCCTACTTTAAAAGAAAAAATCAGGCAAGGTAGCAAAATAAAGAATTTTATACCTACACCAGCTTTTCATTAAAAAAACTCATCTTTAATTATGATACAACTATTACTACTACTATTTATAATAATAGGGGTAAACATTCGATAAACACCTCAGGAAACATGTTGGGTCCTTCTAATTGCTTTTAATCCTACTAACAATGTTTTATTTCTGTTTTACAGGACGAGGTAACTGAAGTCAAGATATTAAGTAACTTGCTTAAATTTAAAACAGCCAGTAAGTGACAGGACCTGATTCTAAAATAAATACAAGTGATTCCACAGGCCAGGCCCCATCCTTCAGATTCTGGTGATGGAAATGTTTTTTAATGATATTTTAAGGGATAATACTTACAGGAATGAGCACTGGTGCAGAAGAATATTTATTTTTTGTGAGATTCAATGTTTTGTGAGGTACTTTGGTTGAGGTACCTCTCAACTACAAACTTAACTTTAATAATGTGGAGTGTCTGTTTACAGTGAATACACAAAATATAAGAATTCAAAGGGCAGGAATTTCAATACCAATGTTCTAAACTGGGCACCATGAGAAAAAAAACCAGAATAATAATGTTTAAGGTACTTAAGAATTCCTTAGAAGAAAAGAGTTTCGTAAATAATGTATCAAATACATAATGTTTTATCAAATGATTAAAAATAAATTTAAAAAAATTAAATGCAAGGTATTCATAAATATTAGTCAGATAAAATAATTAGAAAAATAAGCCATAAAATACTAATAATGCTATCAATTATAATAGTTTCACCTACTTTATAAAATGCATTACCAGCAATTACTTATTAAACACCTCTGTACTCAATTTAATTAATTCAAATAAGTTATTCAAGAGACATTTAAATTTATTTTCCTCTAAATATTCTTCAAGTATTATTTCAGAGGACTTTAAAAAATACTTAAAATTTCCCAAACTATCATTTTCCACTTACCAAATTGTAAATTCCTAAAAGTAGTGCTTCAATGCAACCATTACTCTGCCTGTCTCGGCTAACTGTAAGCCGTAAATAAACCCACATCAATTCTGGCAAGAACTGCAGTGTGAACCTCTTAAGTCGAACTTCAGAGCTACGGTAGAGCTCAAACAGCTGGTGGCAGACAGGCTCCAGGAGCTAAGAAGAAAATAAAGAGCATCAGTTATTTCCATTCTTTCGGCTGTAACTGTAATTTTTTTTATTAGGCACATATACTTGTATAATATTTTTAAAATAAATTCTCAACATTAATTTTTGCTTATTCTGAATCAATGCAACCAAAACCTCAATCTCTATTTATACTCAGAGACTACACATTAAACTGACCAATCCAGTAACTGCAAGAAGTACTTTGTGCCCAGATAATAACAACATATCTTTCAATACACTGTACTATTAAACTTATTAGATAATTAGTTCTTTAACCAATGTACTACTTTATATTTAGTGAGTTTCCTTTTCTGTTATTACCAACCCTTACTATCCTCCATTTTTAAAAGTTTCTATTGGAAGAAAATCATTTTAAATAATCTTTTTGGAAATAAACTTTAAATCTCAACTTAAGACTATGATTTAAACAAATTATATACCACTCAGTAGATAAAGGGACTTGGCAATACATAATATTTGGACATCCAAAATGCTAGTTAATATTTTAAATACATACAAGTAAAACAGATTACTTCTATGTTTTAAGACTGACAAATTCTACTAATTATATTTATTGGAAAGATTTTGAAAAGGAGGAAGTATAAGTATACAGAAATAGCTTTTCCAATGTTTAACTGGATAATTTTTCATATGATATCATACAATATGACTTATAAGAAACTTCATAATCTTAAAAACTGAAGAAAATGAGCAGTTTAAACAAATCTCCCCTTTTCCCCTAAACTTGTACTGCTAATTTAGACTGGTTTTGTTAGAATAACTGCAGACTACACAAAACTGGCTATGATTTTAAAATGCAGATAAAACACTGAGAGGAAACTATAAAAAAATTTAACACTAGCTTTGTTTTGTTTTGTTTTTTAAAAATTTTTATTGGAGTATAGTTGATTTACAATGTTGTTTTAGTTTCAGGTGTACAACACAGTGAATCAGTTATACATATACATATATCCACTCTTTTTTAGATTCTTTTCCATATAGGTCATTACAGAGTATTGAGTAGAGTTCCCTGTGCTATTCAGTAGGTTTTTCTTAGTCATCTACTTTATATATAATAGTGTAACACTAGCTTTTAAAAAAAAGGAACGATTCAGTAATTTATATGCTTACTTCTATTATGAATGATTATAATAATATATATACACACTTGTATATCTGCTTGAATGTAGTTATATATGTCTGTAATAATCTAACACTCTAGAAAAAAGTCATTACTTTCAAAATTGTAAATTAAAAGTCAACAAATCCTATGTTGATTGTACAGTTAATATACTTAGATGACTTCACCTTAGCTCTTAACGAACAAATCTAAAGCTAAAAATACACACCTAGTCTAGTAACTACTAAGCTCTTTATATGAAATCACTCTCATAGGATTTAAAATATTAAAAAACGTTCCAACTCTCCCCTTACACTGAAGTCTAGACCAGTCAGACAATTTTCCCAAAGTTACAGAAATTAGTAGCGGAGAAAGACACCAGAATTCAGATCTTCTGACACCAAGTTGATGTTCTCACTATACCGCATTTCTTATACCAGGATGGAAGTGGAGGAGGAGGTGAGCGTTGTTTAATTACAAATAGTGTAGTCCATGTAGTGCCAATAACGAAGTAATAAACTTTTGAAAATGGTCAACTGCTGGCAACTTTGTAAAGTACTGACAACAATATTCAGCTCCTTAGGACAATTAAACATTGTTGCTCTCGTAAATTTATGTATTAAAAATATATGTCCATGTTTCAAATCTACTTTCCTCTTTAGTAAAAGACTCTAAAATTGCCTTCTCTAAATTTCATTGGCCATGGTACAATTACAATTTGTCTATGTCATAAAGACCTTATTTTCCTTCCTCAGCAGCAAGTACATTGGCATGTAGAGACTATATTTTAATAAGCACTGCAAAGAAATACAGAGTTACCAAAATTATTACTCTGCTTTTTTTAAAAGGAGGGAGGAGGAGTGGCTGGCAATGCAGTAAATTTTCATCAACTCCACTGCAAAATAAGACTGTTAAAAACTTGCCAATGTGCTCTGTTAAAATCTTTAATTCTAAGCATATGTTATCATGCCATCATGTTCTCAATTTCTCAGTATCAGAAATGACCTCCCCTAAATGGCGCTATCACCCACAGCAAAAGGTGTTAAAAATCATTATCTTCTCGTTAAATAAAAGCTTAAGAATAATTTACACCGTCTCCAAACTTAGCAAATAGTTTTGACATGATAATTACTAACAGGCATGCCATATGATGAACGCATTGAGAGCAGTTTGGGTGGAATAATGGAGGCTGAACCCAAATATGAGTGGGTTAATGAAAAAATATGAGGTGAGGAAATGGGCACAAGTAGACAGAGACTATGAATAAGCAATACTTTATAAAGTTCATTGGGAAGAAGGACAAAAAAATGGGGTAGATAATAAAATAAGAGGCAAATCAAAGAAGGTTTTTAAAAAAATAGAATATGGTTGTTTATGATATTCCTTTCATCAGAAAGGAAAAAAAAAATCAGTGACAGGGACTTCCCTGGTGGCACAGTGGTAAAGAATCCACCTGCCAATGCAGGGGACATGGGTTTGAGCCCTGGTCCGGGAAGATCCCACGTGCCACAGGGCAGCTAAGTCTGTGCGCCACAACTACTGAGTCTGCACTCTAGATCCTGCGAGCCACAACTACTGAGCCCGCGTGCCACAACTACTGAAGCCCGCATGCCTAGAGCCCATGCTCCGCAACAAGAGAAGCCACCGCAATGGGAAGCCTGTGCACCACAATGAAGAGTAGGCCCTGCTCGCCACAACTAGAGAAAGCCCCTCACGCAGCAATGAAGACCCAACAAAGCCAAAAATAAATAAATAAAATAAATTAATTTTTAAAAAAACCACTGCTGTTTTAAGAAAAAAGAAATCAGTGACAGAGGAAAGGGAGGGGATAACTGCAGTAGCAATCTTTGAGGTAGTTAGAGAAGATGGGATCCAGGCCTAACTGGAAGAGATGGCCTTTGATACAAGCTGAGACACTTCATCCACCCAACAGCAGAAACAGCAGGAGAGTGTGTAGGTAGAGATGCTGGTAGAGTGGTAGATTTGAATGGGAAAATAGAGTTTCCAACTATTTTCTTCTTTTATAATGACACAGAAGGCAAACTGAAAATGAGGAGGAAGGGCAGTAAGTGTGAGGAAAGAGAAGGTATAAAATGAACACTGGGACACTGTACCAATGAAATATTATGTGCTCATTTATGATTTTTAGTCCTGCATTTAAATGGAAAAAGTCAACAAAATTGTGTTTTTTCCAGGTACGTTCAGCCGCTCAGGTACAGGCATGAAGTGGATGGCTGGGTTTTATCCAGTGTTGAGATTTTGCCCAAAGAATATGAACTAAGGGAATGAGAGGCAAAGGAGCTCAGAATGTTTGCAAGGGAATGACTGTAATGATGGATCAAGAAAATTTAGCTAAGAAAAGAGGCAAGTGAGACATTTGAAGGAAGTGAGACATTTGAAGGGAGGCAAAAGGACAATCAAATCATAAAAAAGCAATAGAGTTAATGGTCTCCTTGAAGTGGAAGAACTGCTAGAGTGACTGAGGGATCTGGAAGGAGGGAAAGGAGAAAAATAAAGCAACATGTTGGTCTAGAGATTAAAACTTGAGCTGTAGTACAGGTTGGCCATGATATGTAATATTAAACTTCTTTGGGAATTCCCTGGCGGTCCAGTGGTTAGAACTCAGCGCTTTCACTGCCATGGCCCGGGTTTGATCCCGGGTTGGGGAACTAAGATCTCCCAAGCCGTGCAACGTGGCATGGCCAAAAAACAAAACAAAACAACACAACAAAAAAAGAACTTCTAGGAAATATACTTTCTTAAGAACTTTCATGGTATTTAAGGCAAATTTGTTTCTTATTAAAGAATACATTTATGTTTCAGAATATAACAAAATCAGGACTAAAAGGGTGCTCCTTCTGGAACTGAAGTCCAGAATTGCTTTGAGATTCTACGGAATTTAACAGTCTGTTTTTCTGAAGTATGAATGCATGGTTAGAATCTTATGACCTGACAGGAGAAAGGATGGAAAGACAGACCTGTTCTAGTAACTGGTTGATTATAATGACTGCTGGGTCTTGAGCTTGAGTGTCTCAAGTTGTAATTTTTCTATTTCTAGCCTTGACAAAGTCTCACACATTAGTATTATGAAGTATGACAATATAAAGTGAGTTAATTCTTATAATATCACAGCTTCCACGGCATAAAGGAAAAAAAGGAAGCCAATACATTTTACATACTTGTGAGTCCTAATGAAAATGACAGCATTTTAGAATCTCATTTTGTATTTTACTATTCTTTTTTTTTCCCCCGGTGATTCTTTTTTTTTTTTTTTTTGGCCGCGTGGCTTGCAGGATCTCACTTCCCCAACCAGAGACCGAACCCGTGCCCTTGGCAGTGAAATCGTGGAGTCCCAACCACTGGACCACCAGAGAATTCCATGTATTTCACTATTCTTCTAATCAATATTTATTAAGTGTTCATTATGCACATGATAAAATACTGGATTCTATGGAATCAACAGATATATATGTTAACAGATATAGAATATACGACCACTGCCCATGAAGAGCTTACAATTTAAAGAGAAAGCATAAAACAAATGCATTTTAATAAGCAAAGCTTAATGTTAAGACAGTGCAAAACAAGGGATACATACATTCAATATTCACACAGAATTTTGAAAACTCCTGACCAAGAAGGATATGCTTTTATGTCCATTACCATACCTAAAGTTATAAAACATTCAAAAATACATAGCAAGAGAAAAAGAAGCAAATGAATCCTGCGGTTGCTGCTACAAATAGCAACAGATGCAAGCCCAACTGAGAGCCAATCCAAGTTTAGGAGATAGGAAAGAAAGAGGTCAATAAGCAAGCTTTTAGTGATAGTACAAAAATGAAGATGCACTTTAAGTTAAGCTGCTGGTTAGGAGATGATTACCTGAACTTCTTCAAACTCACTCCAGTACACAGCAGAGGCACTCTTGGAGGCTGTATCTGGGAAGATAAGAAGCTACTTTCCTGTGTGTTCCTTTCATTTCATTTTAAAGCATACATGAATCCAGTGGTGATAAAACTGTATGTCATACTATTGTGTTAATGGAAAGATAATGTGTGTATTTTGCGTAAATTAACACATAGAGTCAATAGCTGCACTTTTTTTCCCTTCTAGCACAGGCTAAATAATAGGAAACTGTTATTCGAAGTTTACTGATCCTGACTAGGCTTTCTCTGATCATTTTCAAGCTAAACTTACAGCAGCATCATTTCATGTTACCAGTTTGACTGAATTCACTAATTAGAGTGATTACACATAGTTCTTTACTGTCAATAAAAGGACTGCAAACAATACTTAAAATTAATAAATCTCAATCAGTATATGGTTAAAATTTGGACTCCAGAAAAGGAAACATTCCAGAACAGGAAACAGAGAAAAGTTTCAAATTAAATAAATAATCTACTGAGATGGTGGTCACTCAAATCAAGAATCAAAACATACTGTCCTCAACAGGAACAAATTTAATCAAAACATTAAAAAATATGGAGAGGGAGGTCATGGGGAAAGCCAAAGCAACTATCAGAATGAAAAATAGCAGAAAGAAAGTTTTCCAGTCCCACTGGAAGGATTTAAAAAAAAGAAGGAAAACTGCAAAACTTACATATATATGTGTTTTAGTGCACATATTTCATTATGTACTACATTAAAATTATTTTTCTTATAAACTCTCCTACCTCATTATTCGAATCTTGAATAACTTTATACAGGGCTGGTACCAGTGTTTTTTTCCGGTGTAACGTTGCTGCATAATTGGTGATCTGAGTGTCAGGTAATGCCTAAAAGAAAACATCAAAGGAAATCAAAAGTGAACTTAATATTTGAGAAGTTAGAAACTTTATTTTATATGAGTTCCTCTTGAAAAGATTTATAATTGAGTCAATTAAGAAAAGTAAAAATAATTAATATAAGAAATAACCATGAGAGTTAATAAAACAAATTACTTAGGATGTTATACAATTCTTCTAACTACTCAACAATGAGAAATGATTAGAAATCACATATTACACCAAGATTTGCTGAAATGAGTCACCTTATAATCTAGTCTAAAAAATTAATGTGCAATATATTCTTTTGTTTTTAATGAGGTGTGCATTTTTTTTAAGTCTTTTTATTGAATTTGGTACAATATTGCTTCAGTTTTGCATTTTGGTTTTTTGGCCGCGAGGCATGTGGGATCTTAGCTCCTCGACCAGGGATCAAACCCACACCCCCTGCATTGGAAGGCGAAGTCTTAACCACTGGACTACCAGGGATGTCCCTGAATGTGGGATATATTTCAATTCTTGTATTTTATGTTCACAAAACACTTATTTCCATAGTGTTTATAAATTATATAGTTTTCAATCAAATTAATGAGTGATTTTTTAATCACAGGAAATAAAAATATAAGGCACAAATCTCATTTCTGTGCCTTATTAAAGCTTGGAGGCTTCCCCTCTTTTATTGAATATATCTTAAAATTTATATACCACCTTATCAATCCATTGATATCAATCCATATCAATTATATTCCAAAGTAGCAAAAACAAGTTTACTAGCTTCACTTTTACATTACCTTCTAGCCATTATTCACATTAGTGCCTTTTTAAAGACAGCTACAGAAACATGTTATTTCATATTTTGCCATTCCTACTTCATAACTTTTGTTTCAGTTTTTCCATGAACTTGTATAACTGAATTACTGATATATAGAATCATATGACACATTCTTATCCTCAATCCAATTTACCTTGAATTCTGATAACCATTCTTCCACAACGCCACGTTCAGATCCCAGCATCTTCTTCTACCTTCTATTCCTCTTTTCTCTCTGAAAGAAAAAGGCACTGAACTTGAGGACAGTGTTACTTACAGAAACTATCAAAGGTAAATGATGTGTGCCTTTCACTAAAGGAGAAACTCATCTAGTGTATATTTTAGATAAGGAGGCTTACTTTTAGACTAGTGTTCAATTAAAACAAAACTGTTTATAAGAAATAGGTTCTATTTTTAATGATACGTTTGAAATCTATTTTCCTAATGCTTTTCTATTTTCCAATTATACTCCAAAGTAGCAAAAACATGTTTACTAAGTAAAATCAAACTGCACATTATCCAAGACAAATGCACAGTCTGTGCCTAGAGCTTTTACCAAATATACAACTGGCACATACAACTGGAAAAAGTTATACATAATAGAACACTGTGACAGATTTTTACAAAGGTAAAAAAATTAGAAATCAAGGGTTATATGTACAGCAAACTGATTATAAACATATATATATATAAAATATTAAATAAGGCCTTTGAAGGAGGTAGATTTATATGTTTTCTAAAATGGAAAAATGGCCAAATAGAAAAAGCAAGTTGTACAACAGTATATAAGCTATAATAATTCCACTAAAAATTATATAAATGTGAAAAAGCTGGGAGGAAAAATATATATACTAAACTATTAAGTGTTGGCCTCTGAGGGAAGGATTACTGAGGATATTCTAATTATGTAACTTTTAATTATAAAAAAATAAAAATTGGTATGTATTATTTTTAAGTGAGACAAACAACAAAATGTTTTTGGTTTTAAATTTAAGGCTCAAAAGGTAACCAAAAGAAAAAAGGAATTTCTTGGGCAGGGAGGGAAATGTCTCCAAAGCAACTGAAATGAAAGTTCCTTTATTAAAGAGACATATTTATGAAAAAGACAGTATGTGTCATATTCCATAATAAATTTCTATCTAAAAAAAAGAAATCAGATTTTCTAAACCCCTGCCATTCCCTAAATATCCATATATAATGCACTATACCAAGTATTATATAAGCAAGGAGTACAAAAAGGAGTAAGAAATGCCCCTTGTTCTCAAGTAGCAAATGCTCTTAAGATGGACTGGTGGATTTATTCAAATAAATTGCAAGAGGAAAAAAGAGACAGCAGATTAAAAGATATGTTAAAAAAAAAATCAAGAACCAAAGTATGAATCTTATTTGGACTCTGATTCAAACAATAAAAAAGAGCATAACACAACTGGAAAAGGTTAAACATGACTTATTGTATGATTTATTACTTAATACTGGATGATACTAAATCAAGGAATTATTATAGGTTACTTTTATATTTGATAATGGTATTATAGTTAGGCTTTTTACTTATTTATTTTTTAAATACAATTTATTTATTATTTTGGCCACACTGTGTGGCACGTGGGATCTTAGTGTCCCAACCAGGAATCGAACTTGTCCCCCACCCTGGCAGTGGAAGCGTAGAATCTTAGCAACTGGACAGCCAGAGAAGTCCCTATAGTTAGGTTTTTTAAAATACTATTTATCTCTTACAAGATTCACACTGAAATATTTACTGGTGAAATGATATCTGGGATTTGCTTTTTAAAAAATATATATATATATTTAAATTTATTTATTTTTGGCTGCATTGGGTCTTCGTTGCTGTACGCAGGCTTTCTCTAGTTGTGGAGAGCGGGGGCTACTCTTTGTTGTGGTGCTCGGGTTTCTCGTTGCGGTGCTTTCTTTTGCTGCGAAGCACGGGCTCTAGAGCGCAGGCTCAGTAGTTGTGGCGCACGGGCTTAGTTGCTCCGAGGCATGTGGGATCTTCCTGGACAAGGGCTCAAACCCGTGTCCCCTGCATTGGCAGGCGGATTCCTAACCACTGCGCCACCAGGGAAGCCCTGGGATTTGCTTTAAAATAATCGGGATGAGGGTAGACAAAGGAGGAGAGTGCATTGGGTATAGATAAAATATGACTGGCCGTAAGGTGATAACCACCGAAGCTAACTGGTATACAAGTTTCATTACACTACTCTCTCTACTTTGTTATAGGTTTGAAGTGTTCCATAATGAACTTCAAGGGGGGAAAAAAAAGGATCGATGAACTAACTCTACATACAAATCATAATATACATGATATGAAACAACGGTTCTTAACCTTTTTGGGGGAGGGCAAAAGCACAAAGTCACAGACCCCCTTTGATAGCTGAGCAAAACTATGTACTGATCCCTACTTCAGAAAAAGATAAATATGATGCCTGCATGTACATGATTTTACAAATAATTTCAAGAAGTTCACTGATTTACTAAAGCCCATTAATAGATATGGACTCCCAAGTTATAAACTCGTGAAGAAATGAGACTCTTAAAAACAACTTTATGAAACAGAGAACAACTACACTTCCTAAGATAATGTCCTTCAAAGAAGTCATTTTGTAAGGTTCCTATATTTACTACAATGATTGTTCAAATCACTGTCAGAATTTTCTTTTTTTCTTTCAAGTACCAATTAGTTAAGTGGTACTAAATACTCTGTATAACCTAGTACTTCACCTAAAAATATACTCCATGACATAATTATGATTACTGTGTATCTTACTCTATGCAAATTACACCTCTTTAAAAAAAATTTAACTATAAAAAATAAAATAACAAGACTAGATCCATCATACATTATAACTTTCAGTTATAAATAATGGGCTAAATATCCTAAGGCAGTTGCCCCTGGAAGCTTCTCAGGAAGAACTCAAGGAGGCAACTGACCAAAAAGCAAAGGAAGGATTCAGTCAGAAATTCATCAATCCATTCCATAAATATTTTTTTCTTTCTTTCTTTCCTTCCTTCCTTTCTCTCTCTCTCTCTCTCTCTTTCTCTTTCTCTCTTTCATTTATTCATTATTATTTTTGGCTGTGTCGAATCCTAGTTGTGGCACGCGGGCTCTCTAGTTGTCCCGCAGCATGTGGGATCTTAGTTCCCTGACCAAGGATCGAACCCACATCCCCTGCGTTGGAAGGCAGATTTTTAACCAGACCACCAGGGAAGTCCCCCGTAAGTATTTCTTAAGCGAAAACTATATACCTGCCATTATGCTAGGAGCTGGAAATACAATGGTAAACAGAATCAGATGTAGACTCACTCTAATGGGGCACTTACCTAGTGGAGGAGGCTAAACACATTTTTGCAAAGAGATAAGGAGTAAGAAGGAAAGGTACACGAAAGCGTAAAACAAAGGAACCTAGTGCTGATGAAGGTTTCTCTGAGGTAGCACTTAAACTGAGATATCAAAGATCAGTAGGAGTCAAGGGGAATAGTGAAGGAACATTCTAGAAAGAGGGAACAGCATATAAAAAGGTTCTGTGGCAAGAAAATAACATAGGAAGATGTAGAATCTGAAAGAATATCCAAGTGGTTAGGAGCACAGAGAGCAAGGGGCAAAGTTGAGGGCAGAGAGAGAGAGGAATGGGCTGATGTTAAAATAAACACGACCTTCTAGTCTACATTAAGTATGGAAAGTGACTGAGGATAAGATTAAAGGTTTGAAAGGCTTACCTGGCTATGATGTAGAGAACACTCTTTCAAAGCTAGCTACAAAATTCCCATTAGCAAGAAGACTAGGGGCTTCCCTGGTGGTGCAGTGGTTGGGAGTCCGCCTGCTAATGCAGGGGACACAGGTTTGAGCCCTGGTCCGGGAGGATCCCACATGCCGCGGAGCAGCTAAGCCTGTGCACCACAACTACTAAGCCTGCTTTCTAGAGCCCGTGAGCCACAACTACTGAGCCCATGTACCACAACTACTGAAGCCCACGCACCTAGAGCCCGTGCTCCGCAACAAGAGAAGCCACTGCAGTGAGAAGTCCATGCTCTGCAACCAAGAATAGCCCCCGCTCGCCACAACTAGAGAAAGCCCGCGCACAGCAACAAAGACCCAATGCAACCAAAAATAAATTTAAAAAGAAAAAAAAAAGAATTAGGTGAAGAATACAAACAGGAAATTCAAAAAAGAAAAAGAAAAAAAGAAGACTAAAAATATTCCAGGCTTGCTATATAGCACTTGCTCTGAGAGTTCCTGCTAAGTCAAGTCTCTGGAAGTTAAAAAAAAAAACAACCCTAAATAGCTACTGATAATAAAAATGGTTTTTATTTACAAAGTACCTGAAAAATAAAGTAGGTTCCATTTTTATTAAGCTTCAAATAAAGTATAAAAAGTTAAAGCAATGCCTACATTATTTTCTCTGGAAATAATTTTTTTAGGGATAAATTCTAACATCTAAATCTCCCTTTAATATTTCCCTTTTATCCCAAGTCTCTTATGAAAGTATAAACAAGAGGGGCTGTTTTGTTGATATTACTTACAACATCTCCTTCTACCACCTCATTATCACTAATGAGTTCAGCAGGCCACAAGATTGCAGAAGAATAGACTGAATTTTATGTCCTCTTTGAGAAGTACTCCAGAAAAGGAGGTAAATACTTTCAATAAATATACTACCATGGAAAGAAGAAAACCACAATTTCATTCTAGTGGTGACAGAAAGGACTTACCTTCCAAAATAAACAAAATAGGAACTTTAAAAAAACCCACAAAACTCCTGTATTTCCACTGCTGAATTTTAATAATGATTGATTTTTGCTTTCTATTTACTGGAAACTTAAAAAGCTATTCTTCCTCCGTACCCCAACTATTACCTCTAATTTTACAAATATCCTTAGCTATAAATATGAATAGTTGATATTCAATTATTAAATAATTTTAAAAGTTATTATAAATAGTATGTGTCTATTAAAAAAAGGAACTTAACCTAACTACCTCCCCCACCCACAAAGATAAACAGAGTTAACCATTTGGTATGTATTTTTCTTCACATGTATGTTTACATATATGCATGTATATATATGTGTGTGTATACAGTTTAAATATAGTTGTGTTCATTGTACATAGTATTCTATAATTGCTTTTTCAATTGTCAAAAATATATGAAAGACCTATAGTTCAAGCTCATTCTTTTTAATGGGTGTAATTAATTATAAGTATAATCCCATAACTTGTTTAATTATTTACTAATAAACAAATCTGTTTTCAACTTCCTTATATTACAAAAAAATGCTGCAATACACATCCTTGTACATACTTATGTATTTGTATTGTTATCTTCTGTAGTATAAATTCTAAAACTTGAATTTTTAAGGTCACAGAATATAAATATTATTAATAGCATATGCAAATACAAATAAATTCTCAAAACCATAATCCATCATACAATTTTAAAGAGCATATGATTGTTACATATACAAAATAATTTCTTCCTGCTCTATTTATAAAGTTAATACCTTAGCACTGAAATCTAAAAAAATCTATATATAAATACCTCAGTTTTTCTACATTTGTTAATATGATGTATATGACTTTTAAAACTAGGACAACAAAAATCGGTATCAGAACATTTGAGTGAGTACCAGTTACCAAAACATTAAAAATTTAATACACAGAATGCTGTAATGTATTTGAAAGAGACATGGCAAAAAAGACACCACAATATATTTTCCTGTATTTTAAAAATCACTCTGCTTGTTTAGTAAAGGCTTGAATCTTCTAAAGTTAAAAACCACATCTATAGTTTACTCTTTAAACAACATGAAAGTTATTTTAGAATGCAATTTGAGATTAAGATGTAACAATGTTTTCTCCCAATAAAAACTGTTTTCTCAGTTGTTCTAATACCTTGTTTGCATGTCCATTTTTTTCTAACTTGAAACGCTATTTTTATCGTATACTAAAAGTCCCACGTATATTTGGAACTATTTCTGAGCTACTTTTCCCATTAATTTTGTACCAGGACTATAATATTTAAATTACTGTGGCTTTATAATGCACTTTATAATAGTACAAGTCCCATAATCATTCTTTTTCCTAAAAATGTATTTTATTATTGCCTGCTTATTCTTCCAGTTGAATATTAGACTTCTAATGATAAGTTTCTTTCCCATACTCCATCCTTATTAGAATTAAATTTACAAATTAATTTCAAGTGACATCTTCACATAATTGAGTCATCCAATACAGAAGCATGGCACTGCTCTTTATTAAAAATCTTCTTTTAGGAATTCCCTGGTGGTCCAGTGGTTAAGACTGCACGCTCCCAATGCAGGGAGCCCGGGTTTGATTCCTGGTCAGAGAACTAGATCCCACATGCCTCAACTAAAAGATCCTGCGTGTCGCAATGAAGACCTGGCGCAGCCAAATAAATAATTTTTTAAATAAAAATCTTTTATATGTCTGTATAAATTTTGTGTTTTCTTCATATAGATCAACATATCAAATTAAGTTGATTCCTAAGTATAATCTTCTGTGGACAACTGGTTCCAGACCCATTGCAGATACCAAAATTCAACAATACTCAAGTCCCAGAGCTGGCCCTCCCTATCAGCAGATTCAACCAACCATGCATTGTGTAACACTGCATGTGTTGATATTTATTGAAAAGAAATCTGAGTATAAATGGATCTGCACAGTTCAAACCAGTGTTGTTCAAGGGTTAAAAGTTTATATTTTCCTGCTGCGACTGTGATTCTTTTTCATTATTTCCAATTAGCTGTTGTTACACACATAAAAATAAACACTTTCTTAAAAAATCAAAATGAACAAGTTTTTAGATAAATATTTAAAATACTGAAAATGGTTAAAATTAAGATTTCTATGTTTTAGGAAAAATCTATAAATAAGTTATCTTTTTACTAACTACAATGGATTACAAGATTTTTTAAATGTTGATCACGTTATAGAAAGGGATAAGAAAAAGCAAGTACAATTAATCAAAAAAGTTTTTCAAATTCTTTACAAAAAACTTCAGCACAGCTCTTAAAATAAAAAAGAAAACCAAACATTATTTTTTGAAAGAAACACAAAATTTTAAAATGTGATATATACTGCGTCAGAATCCCTATCTGATATAGGGCCCGGAATATATATTTTGAAAAAGTTTCCCAAGTAATCCTGATGACCACCCTTCAGTTAAAAAAAGAAAAAAAGTATCACATCCAGGTTAAATTTCTTATTTTAAATTCCTGTATGAACTCTCCTATAACCACAAATTTGGCACATCAAATCACTTTAGTTTTTAACAATACCATTTTTTAAACGACTGCAAGTTAATTAACTTTAGATAGAAGAACATAGTGGTGTTAATAATAATTATAACCAAAACACTAACATATATCCCCAATTTTATGATACTAATTTTAAGAGAGTAATTTATTAACAAATTTAAGTAGGAAGTAAGACACAATCCTTTATTAAAATGAAACAAAATGTTTAAAGGATAAGAGCATAAGCATATCCTTATAATCACATATGACTTTTAAAAATTATTCTTGGGCTTCCCTGGTGGCACAGTGGTTAAGAATCCGCCTGCCAATGAAGGGGACACGGGTTCGAGCCCTGGTCCGGGAATATCCCACATGCTAAGGAGCAACTAAGCCCGTGCACCACAACTACTGAGCCTGCATGCCACAACTACTGAGCCCACATGCCACAACTACTGTAGCCTGCGCGCCTAGAGCCCGTGCTCCACAACAAGAGAAGCCACTGCAATGAGAAGTCCGAGCACAGCAATGGAGAGTAGCCCCCGCTCCCCGTAACTAGAGAAAGCCTGTGCGCAGCAAAGAAGACCCAAAGCGGCCAGAAATAAATAAATAAATTTTTTTTTTTTAAATAAATAAAATAAAATCTATGGTTGAAAAATGTAACGTGGTCCCTTTCTTATAGCTCATACTTCTCCCCCACCACAGCTTCCTATGTTCTGGCCATATTCTCATTTCAGTTTCTCTAGAGCTTCATGCACACCTTCACCCCAGGGATTCTGCCTGGACTGTTCCAGCCTGGAATGCTGTTCTACAATCGCTATTTAAATAACTGGCTCCTTCCAATCCTGTTAACCTCAGCAGGCCTTTCTTGACCACTTTATCTAAATAGAAGCCCTTTCTCCAGTATTTTCCATGCCAACAAATATGGTTCATTTCCTTCCTAGGGCTTTGGATTTTATACCTTGTATATTAAACCTTATTACTTATTGTTTATCTTTCCCATCAGGTCACAAATTCCATGAGAACAGGGTCCTTTTCTGTTCTGCTAGCATTTGAGGGCTCGCTATGGACTCAATGCTAACAAGTATATTATGGTATCTAGACATATGACAGGTACTCAATGTATATTTGTTGAATCAATGAACCTCATAGCTTATATGACCTTGGACAAACCGCTTAAACCCTTTGGGCTTCAGGTAACTACAATGATAAATTACTTTCTAAATCTAAAATCCTATAAATATATTTTAGTACCTTCATTTGGAAAACAGAACAGTACTAGTCACAGAGAAATTTTTTAAATATATGTTTTCTAACTAGGATCAGCATCTTTTAGTATTTAGAGGTAGCTATGAACACAGTTATAAACATACTGCAAGCTCTCTTTTTATTTAAACAGACAATATGGAATTCTGAAAATCATTTCTTCTACTGTGTTACACCCATCCCATCATCTGATGTATAAAAGCTATATTTATTTATTTTATTTATTTATTTTAACATCTTTATTGGAGTATAATTGTTTTACAATGGTGTGTTAGTTTCTGCTTTATAACAAAGTGAATCAGCTATACATATACATATATCCCCATATCTCCTCCCACTGACGTCTCCCTCCCACCCTCCCTATCCCACCCCTCTAGGTGGTCATAA
>NC_041215.1:104847394-104891334 GCF_002837175.3 Physeter macrocephalus
TTTTGTTTCTTTTTATGGCTGAGTAATATTCCATTGTATATATGTGCCACATCTTCTTTATCCATTCATCTGTTGATGGACACTTAGGTTGCTTCCATGTCCTGGCTATTGTAAATAGAGCTGCAACGAACATTGTGACATGACTCTTTTTGAAGTACGGTTTTCTCAGGGTATATGCCCAGTAGTGGGATTGTTGGGTCGTATGGTAGTTCTATTTTTAGTTTAAAAGCTATATTTAAAAGCAAAAGTCAAGCTGATATTCTAGCATGCAGATCAATTCAGGCCCATATTGCCTCACTTCCAGAGTATGAAGCAAAATAAAGAGGATATCACAGAAAATGATTATCTTTTTGGTGACCATGGTAATGGCAACCTTTATTAGCAAGTCCTGAATAAAACATAATGAAAAAAAATAATAAAGTGCTGGAACATGATCTGAAAGAGGTCAATAACTACTTGCCAGGAAGCAAACTCACAGTACTTGCACAAGTACAGTAAGTTCTCCATTAACAACACTGGTAGAAATTGTGTCTTAGCTGATAGTCAGCATATATATTCTTTTTTAGGAACTGTCAATTTAGAGAGAAACAGGATAAAACAGGCAGTATGGCCTAATAGTTAAAGAGGACAGGCTCTTGCTCTAGACTGCCTGAGTTTGAATTCCACCTCAATGACCTACAAGTTGTGTTTCCTTGGGAAAGTTACTTACCTAACTTGTGGCCTCAAATCCCTCATTTATAAAATGGGGATTAATATAAGTACCTATGTCAAAGTTTTTTTTTTTTTAAAGATTAAATAAATTAACACATCAGTGAGCAAAATTATAACTGCTCTCAAGGGTTTCTAATGGACCAAAATTATTGTATAAACAAACCTATACAATTATCAGGGCAACATATGACAGTAAAAAAATGGCTATGCTACTGCAAATTTTCAAACTAGGCCAACAACTATCTAGATATTTCAAGGTATAAGTCAGAAACAAAGCACTTAACATGTGCTATTACTGTATGGTAAATACCAAATTCCCTAAGGAAAAAACTAGAGCTGCACTGTCCAGTTAGTTTTAATTAATTAAAAAAGATAATAAAATTTAAAAATCAATTCCTGGGAACTCCCTGGTGGGCCAGTGGTTAAGACTGCATTTCCACTGCAGGGGGCCTGGGTTCAATCCCTTGTTGGGGAACTAAGATCCCATAAGCCACGTGGCACAGCCAAAAAATTGAAAAAAACAAAACAAAACAAAACAAAAAACTTTAAAGATTAAATAAATTAACACATCAGTGAGCAAAATTATAACTGCTCTCAAGGGTTTCTAATGGACCAAAATTATTGTATAAACAAACCTATACAATTATCAGGGCAACATATGACAGTAAAAAAATGGCTATGCTACTGCAAATTTTCAAACTAGGCCAACAACTATCTAGATATTTCAAGGTATAAGTCAGAAACAAAGCACTTAACATGTGCTATTACTGTATGGTAAATACCAAATTCCCTAAGGAAAAAACTAGAGCTGCACTGTCCAGTTAGTTTTAATTAATTAAAAAAGATAATAAAATTTAAAAATCAATTCCTGGGAACTCCCTGGTGGGCCAGTGGTTAAGACTGCATTTCCACTGCAGGGGGCCTGGGTTCAATCCCTTGTTGGGGAACTAAGATCCCATAAGCCACGTGGCACAGCCAAAAAATTGAAAAAAACAAAACAAAACAAAACAAAAAACTAACATTGTATTAAAAAAAATCAATTTCTTAGTTGCACTAGCCACATTTCAAGCACTTAGTAGCTACATGTGGCTAGTGTCTCCCATATTGGACAGCACAGATGTAGAACACAGACATTATCAAAGAAATTCTATGATCAGCACTGATCTAGATGTGCTAGATAATACAATTATGCTGAGTAAACTCAGTAATTCAAGAGCTGTAAAATTTAGGTAACAAAAAAGTTAAAAGACACAACTATTAAAAAGGAAACACTTTCAAAAGTAAAATTCAAAGGCAATAATTAAGATGTGACTATTCTCCTAGGTAAAACTGCTTAATATATAGAAGCTACCCACCAAAAATTACCAAAAATTCTAACATGTCTAACTATGGGAACTTCATTCTTTATCCTTTAAAAAGTTAAATTCTATAATTTTACCTCTGTTCTAAGATCAGTGTTCCAATGGAGGAGGTGGCACAGGAATGTGGCAGAGTTCAAGTGTGGAATTCATTTGTTGAGACTTAAATGTTTTCCAACTCTATAAAAAATGAAAATGAAAAACTGTGAAACAGTGAGAGAGAATATCCTCAAGAATGTAATATAAAGGAGAAAACAATTTTGAAAAGGCATTTATAGTTTATCTAATTTTAAAAATAATTGGGATTATTTTTAAGTTTTCTATAATAACTAGGCTATACTTATGTACCATTATCAAACCTATTTTAGAAAACATTAGATTTGGAAAAAAGAAGTCTGAGTTTTAGTTTCAAATTTACCATTAAATATCTGTAAAGACTTCGAGTAAGTTAAATTTTCTAGAGCCTCACCTGAAAAATCTACAAAAATAAGTACTTTCCAGCCAAAAATTCTATGAATCCAACTTTTGAAACATACTACAGTGATCTCACACACACATACACACACACACACACGCAACGATCATTAAAATTTTAATATGCACTATAAAACCAAGCTTAAATAAGTATCAATGGCTACATTATAATTTCAGATAAGTTTCACAGACTGAAAATTTTATCATTTTGAGAAAGAACACAGAAAATGCTGTTACTTGAACTTTTGGCACAAAAAATATTAAAAATCATTTCCAAATTGATAAAAGTATACTTTTCTCATAAAGTAATAACTATTATCATGTAGTTGCTGACCACATTATACTCTACTTCTTTGATTCAAAACTTATCACAACTTTAAAAGCTAAACACCAAAAGAAAATTAGCATTTTAAAATATGTTCATTAACAAAACATTTTTTAATACAAAGAATACTGCAATAATATTCTCTTGGAGTTAAACGACATTATCATTGTAAAGTCTCCAATGTTTTCCAAACTGAAGATGTGTCAGGACCTCCTACTCCAACCATCTCGTATATACTGGGCTATCACAAGGGATTAAAAAACAAAAACTTATCACAACTTTAAAAGCTAAACACCAAAAGAAAATTAGCATTTTAAAATATGTTCATTAACAAAACATTTTTTAATACAAAGAATACTGCAATAATATTCTCTTGGAGTTAAACGACATTATCATTGTAAAGTCTCCAATGTTTTCCAAACTGAAGATGTGTCAGGACCTCCTACTCCAACCATCTCGTATATACTGGGCTATCACAAGGGATTTTTATTTCATGAGAAGTTCTGCAGTGGGGAAAAAACTTGAAAAGGACTAGCAAGTTTTCTCTGTTAGTCTCTGGAAAGATACACAAGAAATTGGTAACACTCTGGGAAGGGGCAGCTGGTGCCAAGGAGACTGTCTTTTGGTACCTTGGGAATTTGGAACCACCAAGACAATCACCAGATTTTGAAGCAGTGCAGGCAGGCAGACTTGAGAGCTATGCTGGGAAGACTGTCTCTGACAGTCTTTCAAGGCTAAGGATACAGATACTAGGCTCTCAATGAGGAACAAGCCAAAACAAAACAAGAAAACCCAACAGGGCAAATAACAGGAAAACTGAGCCATTCAGAGTATGTTCTTTAACCACAACCAAAGTAACCTAGAGATCATTAACAACAATTAATAAAAAAAAACCTAAAAAAACCCCAACTATCTGGAAATTTTAAATTATACTTCTAAATAATCTATGGGTCAAAGAAGATATTAAAACCAAAATTAGGGACTTCCCTGGCAGTCCAGTGGTTAAGACTCCACACTCCCAATGCAGGGGGCACAGATTTGATCCCTGGTCAGGAAACTAAGATCCCACATGCTGCAGAGCACAGCCAAAAAAACCCAAAAGACAACCAAATTAGTAAAAATGCTGAACTCAGTGCTAAGAAAGATATATTGAAGCTTGTGGGATGTAGCTGTAGCCTTATTTCATATGTAGAAAGTTCTTACTTTGCATGTATTAAGCAAAGACATAATTCCTATATGCATTTAGGAGTTTCAGTTAACCTGGTACCTTGCAAAGCTAAGATTGCCTATATTAGCAGAGAGGTTGAAAAAAAAATCAGTGGTTTTATCTATTGACAGATATCTATCTGTAGAGGTCAGAGAGGATAGCAAATGAGTGAAACAGAAAACAAGCACACAATAGTGGGAAAAAATCAACAAAGTCAAAAGTTGGTTCTTTGGAACTTCCCTGGTGGTCCAATGGTTAAGAATCCACCTTCCAGTGGAGTAGGTGTGGGTTCAATCCCTGGGCAAGGAACTAAGATCCCACAGGCCACGGGGCAACTAAGCCTGTGCGCCGCAACCAGAGAGAAGCCCGCGCGCACTGCAACAGAAGATCCTGCATGCCGCAACAAAGACCCCGCGTGCCGCAACTAAGACCTGACGCAGCCAAATAAATTATAAAATACTTTTTTTAAAAGTTGGTTCTTTGAAAAGATTAATAAAATTGACAAACCCCTAGTAATACTTATTAGAGAAAACACAAATTACTATGAAATTTTTAGACATCAAAAAGACAAGAAGTATGATAAATTTTATGCCAATAAATGTGACACTTAGCATGAAATGAACACATTTCTTGAAAAATACAAGTAACCAACACTGAAAGATACAGAATATCCATACAGTGTCATGGATATTAAAGAAATGTAATCTATCATTAAAAATCTTTCCATAAAGAAAATCTCAAGTGCAGATGGTTTCACCAGTGGATATTTCCAAACAGTTAAGGAGGAAACAACACGAAGGTTGTACAAGTGCCACAGTCAATGATAAAATATTGAAAACTTACTTTCTGAGGTTGAAAACAAGAAAGAGGGACTTCACTAGAGGTCCAGTGGTTAAGACTCCACGCTTCCACTGCAGGGGGCGCGGGTTTGATCCCTGGTCAGGGAACTAAGATCCCGCATGTCACGGAGTGACGCCAAAAAAAAAAAAAAAAAAAAGTAAAAAGAAGAAAGAGATAACCATTATCACCACTTCTATTCAACACTGTGCTGGAGGGCCTAGCTACTATAGCAAGTCAAGAAAAAGGTATAAGAATAATAACCAGAAAAGAAAAAAGGTCATTATTTAGAGATGATATTATTATTAATAGACAATATGAATATGTACCAAGAAAATTCAGAAGATTCTACAGAATATTAGAATTAATAAGTGAATTTATCTAGGTTTCTGGATAAAAGGCTAATATAGAAAAATCAATTATATTTCTGTAAACTAGTGTTTTTTAAAAACACAACTTCGGGCTTCCCTGGTGGCGCAGTGGTTAACAATTCACCTGCCAATGCAGGGGACACGGTTTCAAGCCCTGGTCTGGGAAGATCCCATATGCCGTGGCGCAACTGAGCCCATGCACCACAACTACTGAGTCTGTGCTCTAGAGCCCACGAGCCACAACTACTGAGCCCACGTGCCACAACTACTGAAGCCCACACGCCTAGAGCCTGTGCTCTGCAACAAGAGAAGCCACCACAATGAGAAGCCTGTGCACCACAATGAAGAGTGGCCGCCGCTCGCTGCAACCAGAGAAAAGACCGCGCACAGCAGAGAAGACCCAACGCAGCCAAAAACAATAATTACAATAACATAATCAAATAAATTAAAGAAAATAAAAACACAACTTCCAACAGCATTTTTTTTTAAAAAGAAAGAAATCTAACAAAAGATGTGCAAGACCACTACACTGAAAACAAGAAAACATTTTTGAGAGAATTTAAGGGTCTAAATAAATTGAAGGACATACCATGTTCACAGGTTGGAGACTCATAGTAAAAATGTCAATTCTCCCCCAACTGATTTCTAGTTTCAAAGCTATAATAATCAAAACCCCACTCTTCTCCTTTTAAAGAGAAATTGACAAGCTGATTCTGAAATCCCTAGGGAACTACAAGGAGCCAAGAATAGTCAAAGCAACCTTGAAAAACAACAAAAATTGGAGGACTATACTGTAAAATATTAAGACCTGTTATAAAACCATAGTAATTAACTGTACAAGTATAGTAACTAAAACTTACCAATGAAAAAATAGAGCCTAGAAAGTCACACACAAATAAGCCTACTTTATTTATGACAAAGGCAAATTGCAGTGCAGTTGGGAAAAGACATTCTTTTAAATAAAAGACGCTGGGTCAACTGGATATCCCTATAGAAAATAATGAGTGGATCATGATCTCTAACTTCACACAACTCAACAAAAGTAAATTCCAAATAGAATGCAGGTCTAAATGTGAAAGTAAACAAACAAAAAACCATAGCAAAACATCTTTGTGTCCTTGAAGCAGGCAAATATTTTTTAAGCAAACACAAAAAGCACTAACCATAACAACAACAATGATAAATTGGACTGTATCAAACCTGTCATCAAAAGAAACTGAGAGTGAAAAGGCAAGCCAAAGACCAGAAGAAATCAACAATACCTACACCCGATACCTAGAGAGAGATGTGACTGCTTGGTGGGGGGGGTAGGGCAGGAAAACTGTAAGATCTGTAACTTCTCCAGGACAGGGAGGACGTCTCAGATGTATCTGTATTCCCAGTTCCTGGTACAGGGCTTAGCACAGTTAGCACTTAGTTCATGACTATTGAGTGAAGGGCCTAACAGCAACAAGCAGTCAGTCAGCGGCAGACTCAGCAGAGGAGACAGGCAGCAAGTATGGTAAAGACTACTAGTTCCCATCCGATAGAGATCCACACCTCCACCCCCAATGATCCAGTCTATATAATCAGCTAAAGCCATTTCTGACCCTCACTTATAGCTAAGTATGGCCAAATGACTAAGTTCTGGTCAATGAGATCAGAGGATATACTGTGTAGGGAATTCTAGAAAGGCTTCTTTCCTTCTTTTTTTTTGTCATTCACATGTGGCTTGCAAGATCTTAATTCCCCAACCAGGGATTGAACTCGGGCCCACGGCAGTGAAAGCATGGAGTCCTAACCACTGGACTTCCAGGGAAGTCCCTAGAAAGTTTTCTTAAAAGATGGAAGGTATGCCCCTTTTGTCCTCTGCCTTTTTTCCTCCTTCCTTCTGCCTAGATCATGGATGTGATAGTTGGATATCCAGCAACCATTCTGTGATCTTCAGAATAGAAACGACATGCTAAGGATGGCAAAGGAAAGAGAGAAGGAGACTGGGTCCTTGACAAGTCTATGGAGTTGCCATACCAGTCTTAGACTATTTCTGAATTTGTTTTTACAAGACAAAGAAATGAACTACTATCTTATTTAAGCAACGGTTATTTCTTATCTCTGTTTCTAGCAGCCAAACACAATTCCCACCTGATAAGGTAAGAGACTGCAGGAACAAATTTGTGGTCTAAGATGCCAACAAGCCATCTCAGTTATGCTTCAATTTAATGCTAATAATAAAGTGTTTAGGATATTCCACTGAAATTGGGGTGGTGGGGAGTGTAGGAAGCAAGACTGACCAAAGAATCTACTCTCTGAAGGTGCACCACCATTACAGTTCAGACAGAGGGGTGTTTATAATAGTTCAGTACACTGACAAGATTTCATAATGCAGTACTATAATTTCTTGCCAACACATGGGAGTTATGTTCTAGAAAAGTAATGTGGCTTACTGTAACTGGCCAAAACCAAATTATATGAAAATGAGAGGTTAGGAAAAATAAACAGTTTAATGGAAGATGTTAAATCAGCTGTTTAAAACCTGTTCAAATAAAAACCCAGTGAACTTTCTACAGATGAACCTCCTTCAAGTTTTCAGGAAACACTACTGTAGCACAACAGTTAGATAAGGCTGATTCTCCCACATATTATGCACATTATTCTACTTCATGAAGATTTTGAACCTGTCCTTCTTGGCTTGCTATTTAATGTCTTTGGTACTTGTGTTTTTACTTTTATTTGTTAGATCTCAGCAAAAATGTTCAAATTCTTATAGTGACTGTGTCATTTTTTTGGACTGTTGTTCATCCTTACATTAAGAAAACAGAAAATAATCTGATCTCTCTGTGGACTATTGTTATAGACTGAATTTTTGTGTCTCCCCAAAATATACTGAAATGCTAACCCCCAGTGTGATGGTATTAGGAGGTGGGGCCTTTGGGAGGTGATTAGGTCATGAGGGTAGTGCTCTCATGAATGGGATTAGTGTCCTTATAAAAGAGATCCCCAGAGAGCTCTCTCACATGTTATAACACAATGAGAATGTAGCCATCTCGGAAATAGGAAGTAGGTCCCTAGTTGACACAAAATTTTCTGGCACCTTGATCTTGGACTTCCCAAGTTCAAGAACTGTGAGAAATAGAGGTTTGTTGTTTAAACCACCCAGTCTATGGTACTTTATTATAGCAGCCTGAATTGTCTGCGACAAAGGTCCTTTTCCATTTCTCCACTCCCTTGAATTTGGGCTAGCTTGGTGAGTTGCTTTGATCACCAGAATATGGTGGAAGGGCTGTTATATAGTTTTAAAGCCTAATCCTCAAAGAGGCCTTGCAGCCTTACAGCTTCCACCTTCACCTTTTTAGAATGCTACCCTGAGAATGCCAGGTAAGGATGCCAGACTAGCCTACCAGAGGATGAGAAGCCACACTGAGAAGAACTGAAGCACCTTAATGGACAGCCAGCACCATGTGCAAACATGTGAGTGCAGACATCTTGGACCTTCTAACTCAGTCAACTCTCCAGGTGGATTTAGTTTCATGAGACAGCCAAGTGAAACCAATAAAGGAACAATTTAGCCAACCTACAGAATCATGAAAAATAACAATAAATCTTTTTGTCCTGAATCATTTAATTCTGTGGTAGTGTTTCAGGCAGCAATATCAAATAAGCTTTAAGATAACACTTAAAATAACAGCTTCTTGAAGGTGAGAACAATCGCTTGAGATTTTTCTGTTTTTATCTTTAATTCATATGTTATAGCACCCTGGAAACCAAGCCGACTCCAACGCTTCTTTCCACTACGATTGAAAAAAAAAGAAATTAATGTATGAAAATAAAATGGGGAGCCATTAAAAAATTTTGTATTAAGTGAGTAATATGTAACAGGCACTTTAGAAAGAGAACTCTGGTTACACTATAGAGTGGACCACAGGGAGGAAAGACCTATGAGGGCAGAGTGACCAATATGAATACTGCTGGAATAGTCCTAGTGAGAGGCTTACTAAGAGGTTAGAAGGCTAGACTATCATTACTACTGCTGCTGCTGCTACTATTATTTGCATTATATATTTATTTTATTTGTTTTAATAGAATGTCACCTTGGCGACTTTTTTTAAATTTTTATTTTTATTGAAGTATAGTTGATTTACAAAGTTGTGTTAGTTTCAGGTATACAGCAAAGTTATTCAGTTTATATATGTGTGTGTGTATATATACATAATTTTTTTCAGATTTTTTTTCCATTATATGTTATTACAAGATATTGAGTATAGTTCCCTATGCTATACAGTAGGTTCTTGTTGGTTATCTATTTTATATATAGTAGAGGTATTATGTATTTATGATGAACCAAGCAAGTACTAACTATAACTGGAACCTCATATGTATTTGCTCATTTAATCCTTAATACAACCCTTCTAAAAAACTTTTTATTTTGAAATAATTACAGACTCATAAGAAGTTCCCAAATTACGTGCCAGGAGGTCCCATGTATCCTTTGCCCAGTTTCCCCCAATCGTAACATCTTGCATAACTATAGTAAAATATCAAGATCAGGAAACTGACATTGGTATAGTCCACCGAGGGTGACTCAGATATCACCAGTTTTACAAGCACTCATTTGTCTGTGCCTGTGTGTGTAGTTCTATACAATTTTATAACAGATGTAGATATGTGTAACTACAATCACAATCAAGATACAGAACTGTTCTATCACCGAGAGGCTCCCTTGTAGCCACCCACTCCCTTCTCCCTGATCCTTAACTCCTGGCAAACACTACTCTGCTCTTCATCTCTATAATTTTGATATTTCAAGAGCGCTATATAAAGGAAATCATACAGTATGTAACCTTTTGAGAGTGGCTTTTTTCACTTCAGATCCATCCTAGTTGTTGCATGTTATCAATAGCTCATTCTTTTTATTGCTGCATAGTATAAACGTGCCAGTTTGTTTAACCATTCACCTGTTGAAGAACATTTGGGTTGTTTCCAGTTTTTGACTATTAGGAATAAAACTGCTATGAACATTCAGGTACAGGTTTTTGTGTGAAGGTAAGTTTCAATTTCTCTGGAATAAATGCTCAATAGTGCTACTGCTGGACTGTACAACTCTGTTTTTAAAGAAACTGAAGCTATAAATGGTGGAGCTGGGATTCTACTCTAGATAATCTGCCTCTAGGTCCTAACTCTTCACACTATTTCCAGTGGTTGTAGAAATTGAGAGAAGTAAATAAAAAGGTGTAGAGTCAACAGAATATAGCATCGCTCAGATGAGGGGTATATGAATAAAGTGTCAAAGATAACACCAGCTTCCAGCTTCAGCACGTTAGATAGATGACAAAATACGAATTCACTTTTATATATACTGTATTTGAGGTATCTGCAGGTCATCCTCAACTGGCAGGCAATTAGATTTACAGAATAGGAACCAGAGATTAAGAAAAAGCTCTGGATTAGAGATTGATTTGAGTAAATAACATCAGAGGGACAGGGTACAGAATGACAAACAGATTTGACAACAGAACCCTGAAGAACAGAAACATTCACTTCCTCTAGTTTTTTCCCATAAACAATAAAACAGTAGGTACTGTGACAGACTGCAAATTCATATTACCTTTAGATATTACAGCACATCATGTCTACCATATGAGTTTTACAATCATAGTATAAAGTATAAAGGGAGTAATATATGCTCCCCTCCCCACTCCCTCTTTCATTTAAAAAGAAAGTACAAAAGGAATACCTGATGATTAAAAAGCCTTAATACTACTCCATATGATACTATAGTGATTATATGTCATTATACATTTGTCCAAACCCATACAATGTACAACACCAAAACTGAACCCTAATGTAGACTATGAACTTTGGGTGATAATGTGTCAACGTAGGCTCATCAATTGTGACAAATGTACTACTCTGTGGGAGATATTGATAATGGGGGGGGGTCTATGCATATGTGAGAGGGTTTATGGGAAATCTCTGTCCTTTCTACTCAATTTTGCTGTGAACCTAAAAACTGCTCTAAAACGTCCAGTAAACAAACAAACAAAAACAATTAAGCCTCAGTACAAAAGAATATGTAAAAAGCATAAGTTTCACTCCCCGCTCAGCATCCAACTCCCTCCACCCATTTTTCAAAAAAAATATATGGGGAAAGGAATTTAAGGTGGTAAACTGACAAATCTTAGTAGCTAAATAAGAAGCAAGCAATATCAAGAGTCAAGGGATAGGGACATCCCTGGTGGCACAGTGGTTAAGAATCTGCCTGCCAATGAAGGGGACATGGGCTCAAGCCCTGGTCCGGGAAGATCCCACATGCCATAGAGCAACTAAGCCCGTGCGCCACAACTACTGAGCCTGCAATCCGCAAGTACTGAGCCCGCGAGCCACACCTACTGAGCCTGTGTGCCACAACTACTGAAGCCAGTGCGCCTAGAGCCCGTGCTCCACAACAAGAGAAGCCACTGCAATGAGAAGCCCGCGCACTGCAACAAAGAGTAGCCCCCACTTGCCACAACTAGAGAAAACCCATGCAAATAAATAAATAAAATAGAAGAAAAAAAAGAGTCAACGGATAATGTCAATTATACCTCAATGAAAAAAAGCCAAGGATTCATAATGACAAAAGTGATAGATAAGTTTGATTCTAACCTTTTTTGAAGTTCAGTTTTTGGAATAAAACAAAATAACTATTATTAATCCATGCTTTGCCATTTAACAATTTAAGTGCCACTTACCATATTTTATGACCACATTTTTAGCAGTTGTATTTCAAACTTAGAAAGAACTATATAATCCCATAAGTAATCAAAGTCACACCCTTAATATATTACATAATTGAGTTTTTTATTCCTTTCTCCAAAATTAAAGTCTACTTATTTACTTTTTCTCATAATTGTCTCCATGGCAGACAAATACCCAAACAGAAAGTCTAGGATTCATAAGAATGAACCGTGAATTTCTAAACAGGACCTGTGTCAAAGTCAACACATTCACAATTTCAAGTTTTAATATATATTATTTGTTTACAAAAAGATAAATGTATACCTTCATCATATCATAGCAATATTGCAAAAAAAACCTTTTATCAAGAAAACTTCCAATTCTTATTTTCCAATTCTAGTTTAATTTAGTATACTAGATAGCTTTCAGAGACATTGAGAGAACAGGTACAAGTAAATATCTGTGCAAAGCACAGGTCTGAATTATGAAAGAAATTAGCTTGGTTTATGTAAAGCAGCTAAGTGCCAAGTAAAAAGCAATCCCAACCAAAACATTCAGCACAATTTTTATTTCTGGCAACTTTAGCTACTGGTTAGAAAATCCATCATCCCAGCTATGACATTAAATGGTGAAAATTTATTGAGCTACAATATATTGATAGATTTAGAAGCCCTTTTTCTCAAGCTAAAACTACTGTTCTGGTTCACACCACAGTGTGAGAGCCTTGAATTAGATCAATGATTCTCAAGTAGAAGCCCATCATAAACCATATCATCCAGAGAATTTTTTTTCCTTCAAAATATATCTGCCTCCCTTCATATTCCCCCTACCACTAAGATTCTGCAGGGAAGTGCAGATGATATAATGGATATGCATGTGTGCCTTTTTTTTTTTTAACTCCTAGATTATTCTGATATACATGTAACTCTCTTGGAGTTACTCACTTTTATGGAGAATGCCTGAATTAGGTCCAATTCTATTTTTTAACACTGTATCAACAGCAGGCAAAAGGAGCACAGCTACATAGTGATAAGAGCACAGCAGAAAGCTCTGCAGGTAAGGGGCTGTACTAATAGCAGCCGTAATCTTTCTGTGCCAGCTCCCTCCAGAATCCATTATATATTTTAGACAATGACAAATGTTCAGTTCATCATCCTGAGAAAAGCACACTGTCTACCAGTCAGATAAAAATGTAAAAAGAAGCTATTTGGGACATCAAAAAAACTAAGCCACAGAAAAAGACAAAAATTCCTCTATTCTTTAAAAGAACATAACAAAGCATTAAAAGAACAATAACAAAGTATTATTTTGTGCAGCTGTTAATTTGTTTGGAGACTTTCTGCCCATGTTTTATCATTTTAGTTTTTCATTACGTAGCACTGATTTTTCTATTACAAAATTCAGTCAAGCTGAAAATCTTAACCATTCTAGAACCTAATAAACTACAATAAGATGACAAAACTGTATTAAAAAACAATCAAACAATCCTAAATCCATATCGCATGTCAAGACAGCTTAAGAGTTGGATTAAAAAACAAGCTTTCAAGGTCCATTTTAGGGCAAACAATTATACTTCTTTACAGCCATTGTTTCAAATTCCTTATAAACAATACTGAAATGTATCAGAAAAGAGAATTTCTAATGATGTATAAATAATCAGCCAATTATTATTATATTCTAATTTGGACTAGCAGTCCTTAAATCACTTGGTAATTTCCTACTCAATGTTCAACTTTATTGCATTCTACAAGGACACCTACTGGCCATTCAAAATCAGCCATTAGTTCTCTAAGACAACTCTAGTAGGCTGCTTACATAATAAGAAGAAACACATACATACACACACAGAGACACATATACCCTGCATGAAAGCAGAGATTTGTTCACAGGTACTCACACTACAGAACTGCACGTAAAACAGAAGCAGAACTGTTCTTTGGACTGAGAGTATTATTCTTGCCAAAAGATAAAACGACCAAGAATGAAACATCAAGTATCAAAATTTTTATCTGAAACACTGATAAATATCTCAGTATGCTAAACATTTAAAAACAAACTCTAATGATCCAGCTCTCTTTACCAAATGACATGTGGAAAAAATTTTTTTTTCAATTTAGTTTCTGGGATACACTAATATAAATTATCAATAATAGAAAAAAAATCACATTTTAGAAAGTTTTTCTGACATGCAGTATTAAAATAAGCTCAGGAAAATGATACACTTGCTAATAAATACTACATGAGTCTTTATCTTCTAAGCTAAAGGCAACATTTCAATCAGCTCACATTTTAGAAATTTATAACACTTCCTTTAAAACTGCTTTCCAGTGAGCTTATAAAATCAAGTTTTTAATGTAGTCTGTCATTCCATAATACACACTGAATGGAATTCCTATTTTAATTCTGTATTTCATTGTGCAAATAATGAATTATAAAAACTTAGAAAAAACATGATAATCTACAATTAATTATGTCTGTAAATACATTTTACCTCCACCGGAGAGGTTCAAAGAACATACTTTTTAAACCTAAGAAATAAATAATTCAAACTGGTTTCTCAGACTCATAGAGCAAATTACTTAAAAAGAGGACTCTCCCCCCACCAAAATCAGACCACACCTAATTTTCAAAGTCTCTAACATCCACAATATTTAGGGGGTAAAAAAATCTACCAACTAATTTTCTAGTCATTTTCCAACTTGCACTTACCTCCTACTATAGATTTTTGAGGGTCTCCACTTTCCTGAAGATTAAAAGAAAAAGACTTGTTGTCAGCCTTGACCCTCAAAACAAATAAATTCACGAACTACAAAACGTGAACCTGGCCACGCTCATCTCAGACTAACACATCTCTCAACCCAAGTCCATATTTGGGATAAGCTCTTCGTGACTACTTTATCCTTCATGCTTCTTCGCCCACAGAGCCTGCCGGGGTACAAAACAGTCAAACCAACGAAAAAACTACCCTCACACATCAAGAGGTTGCAAGAACTCCTCTTCTATGAGGAGCAACCTGGTTGTTTGAGTAAATAACGGCCAAGGATTACATAATATACAGCTACGAAGACTTTCAAGGATCTGGCCGCCAATATATATCTTTCTTCTCCGCGTCCTCCGTTCCCACCCTGAGAAACGGCCCTAAGAAGAAGCAAGCCCTAGGATTTCTCTCAGGTGCCTGCAATGCCGCGCGTTCTCTTCTCTCTCGGAGCTCCGTGCAAGGAATTCTTCCAGCCCTCACGACGCCGTCTTGCTCCGGCCTCTCTCCCGTCTCCGCCGGCGCCACCGCAGCCCCCCACGCCTGAGGCCCCTACGTCGCCCCGCAGGGCTCAGCCTCCACCCGCCTCGGCTGCCTTCTCCTCACGACCCTCCCAAGCTGCTAGCTGGTCTAGAGGTTCCGAAACCACCAACACCCAACGCTCCGGCTACCGCCTTCCCAGACCACCCTCGGCCGATCCCCTCTATAGTTCCTGTAGCCGGAGAAGAAGAAAATCCCTCCTATCTGGCACTCCGCGTCCCCCAGAGACAGCGCCGCCGCCTACCTGTCACCCCTCTGCCTCCGGCTTCTTACCGCCACCGCCACCGCCTCCCGCAGCAGCCTGCCAACTGCAGCGCAACAACTGGCCCTCCCATTGGGTGATTCCACGCTCCAACAACAGCACCGCTGATTGGCAGCAGTATGCCCGCGGCCCTCCCCCTGTGCAAAGTCTAAAGATTCCGGTCTCCGAGGAAGAACCACGTCGCCTTTTCCCCGCCCTGTGTTCTCCACAGTTTCTCTTACCTCGGTCAGACTCCGGATGCACAGATGTGCGGGGAAAATGTCCACTTCCAGCCTCCTTCATGTCACCTCCACCTGGTCCAGGAATCTGTGACCCAGGACCAGAATGTTAAATTTCTTCTCTGCTTTCCTGCCGTAAGGTACTCGAGGTGACAACTTCCGTTTCCGGTTGCCTCCGGCTGGTGGGGTGAATCTTGAGTGTCCTGAGAGGTCAGATTGCTGTCAGGTAAATAGGGGAGCTGGTGGTAGATCTCTTGATCGGGAATGAGAATGAGACTCTACTCCGGGGATTGTCGAAAAGGAGAGACTAAATAGAGAAGGATGATGAGAATGAGTAGCTCAAGAGGGAAGGAGATCGAAGAACTAGCAGGAGAGAACTATGAAGTCCTGGGGTCGTGAGGGGTGGTTGTAGAAGGATGCTGTGAGGATCACTGTGGTTGTTAAGTCCAGATGCTTTTTTTCCTCCTGTGTCACCCGCAACACCCCCCGCCCCGTGTTTTTTGGTTTATCTTTGAGTCGAATGAAGGCACAACCGCACTCAAATCGAAAATTTGTAAAATAGGGATACTTGTAATGCCTGCCTCACGAGTATGTATAGTACAGTTTTAAATAAGATTTTTCTGGTATGAAAGTTTATGACACAATGTTAAAAGGGTACAAAATCACATCAATTTTTAGTGTGATTACTATTAAATTGCATATACGCGGATACAGGGACTGGAAGGGACCCTAAAGGGGAAAACAGTTAATTTGTCTTTTATTTTCTAATGTTCTTATGGTACCATTTTTTAAATGAGGAGAAATTGGAATCTATACTTCAAAGTCTTCGGTAAACTGTGAAATTTCATATAGTGTAAGCGGCATTACCCTTTTATTTCCTTCTTAGGGAAAGATGCCAACGCTGTTCCTGTACTAGAGCCAGCTCCCGTTAGTGGAGGTTGATATCCAACAAACTTGTAGGTTCACTCCAAACATAGGTAGATAGAAGGAGGTGAAAAAAAATTCATGATTACATGCTCTTTCCTTGTTGAACTTATTTCCTTGCTGTTCTTGTCTGAAAAGCTCTGAAAGGAAAATAGTCACCTCTTGTTGAGTCCTTGGCACGATTTAAGTCACTTTATCTAATTTTAGTTTTTATTGTGAAGTATACATAACAGAAGGCTGTATAAAACATAAGTACATTTTTAGGAATTATAGTTAAGCAAACACTTGATCACCACCTCTCAGGTTAGGAACTAAAGCATTGCCCAAAACTTAAATATGCATTCTCAGCAGAGGTATTGCCTTTTAAGGGTAAAAAATGGTTCTTGTGGGGTGGGGGTGAGAGGGCAAAAAAACCATTAGATAATACAATAGTTTGTGCCCTCCAAAGAGCCATAGAACATAAACTGTGGTATTAAATTTTCATGTGGAGGGGTAGGGTGAGAACATGATTAGGGGGAAAAAAAGGTCTTAAAGCGCCTTTGGGGTACAGTAATTACAATACGTTGAAAAACAGTGCCTTAGAAGCTCCTTGAATGAGTTTCTGTGATTCCATCTCCTCCAGCAAGAGGTAACCAGCATCCTAACTTGTAATAATCATTTACTTGTTTCACTTAAATTTTTTTCCTAGAAAATGAATTGTTAGGTTTTTTCATTTATATAAATGAGATTCAAAGTGTGTATTTTTTTCTGACTCACCCCTTGCTCATTCTTATATTTGTGAAATTCATTCATACTTTTGCATGTTGTTTTTCATTGTGTAATATTCCATAATTAATCCATTCCATAGTTGGAATTGAGTTTGAGTTGTTTACAGTTTGGGGCTAGCATAAATTATATGGCTAGAAAGATTCTTTTTTTTTCATTGTGTGTTTGTCATTTTTGTGGAATTTTTATTTTAACAGTTTTTCCACCTGATTCTCTTGCATTCTCTTTTTTTTTTTTTTTTTTTTTTTGGCTGCGTTGTGTCCTCGTTGCTGCACCGGGCTTTCTCCAGTTGTGGCAAGCCGGGGCTACTCTGTTGCGGTGTGTGGGCTTCTCATCGTGGTGGCTTCTCTTATTGTGGAGCATGGGCTCGAGTAGTGGCAGCACGCAGGCTTCAGTAGTTGTGGTTTGCGGACTCTAAAAGCGCAGGCTCATTAGTTGCGGTGCACGGGCTTAGTTGCTCTGTGGCATGTGGGATTTTCCCGGACCAGGGCTCGAACCCGTGTCCCCTGAACTGGCAGGCAGATTCTTAACCACTGCGCCACCAGGGAAGTCCCTATCTATTTGCCTGTTGATTATAAAATATATCTGTTATACAGATGCAAGAGTTTCTCTAGAGCAGTGCTGTCTAGTGCAAATATAATACAAACCGCATATGTTATTTAAAAATTTCTAGTAGCCATATTAAAAAGGTAAAAAGAAATATAAAATTAATTTTAATAATGTATTTTAACTAACCGACTGTATATATTCAAAATATTATCATTTTAAGGTGTAATCAGTATTAAGTTATTAATGAAATATTTTACATTTTCTTCATGCTGTCTTCAAAAGTGATGTGTTTTACTCTTACAGAATACGCTGTTTCCATAAATGCAAACACTTGATCTGCATTTACATTTCATAAAATTTACAGTTGATAAAGCAGCTTTGCATGCCCAGTTTGTAGCAAACACACTTTAAAATTTTCCAATAACTGGTTTGAAAATCCGTTTTGAAATTTAAATTAATTAAAATTAAATAAAAATTTTTAGTTCCCCAGTTGCATAGGCCACATTTAGGGAGCTAGTGGCTACCATATTGGACAGTGCAGATCTAGAGTATATATACAGTACCTATGACTGGAATTGCTAGGCCGTAAGATATTCAAATGTTTAACTTTTCTAGGTCATACCAAACAGTTTTTTACAGTGGTTTTGTTAAATCACATTCTCACCACCTGGGTGTGAAAGTGGAAGGCACATCATCACAATGTGTTTTCCCCAATTTTCACAATCTTGCAAGGTAGGTTTTAACCTCATGTTATATGAAGAAACTGAAGTTGAGCAAGATTTAAATGATTTGCACAGGATTTTACAGCTATTAATGGTGCATTCAGGGTTTGATGCCAGATCTGTACAGCACTTCCTTCAAGTGATCAGGATATCATTGTTTGATTTATGGCTATTCTGAAGTAGAAATAATTTTTAAGAGAAAATGAAGCTTCCCTAAAAATAGTGTTGTTCAACTTTTTGTTCTTCTTGAAAAGTCATTAAAATATTTAGTAAATGCCTATGAAGGGACTCTTACTGAAATATTTTAATTAGATAGAAGAGAAAATACATTGAATTTATTAAAGGAAATTTGTTTAGGAGAAATGAGTATAGGTATACGTTCATTTTTTTTTCAAAGATATATCTTCGAAATTACTTAATATTTTGAGCATAGTAGTATTGTAACTTTGAGACAGTCATCATACCATGGTAATATTTCAATTTTCATTTTCAAAATCAAGCTATTTAATCAAAATTTTTTTACCTTTGTTTTGTATTCTCTTCCAAGTACATTGATACTCAAGTACGTTTAATGTTCTAGAATTGACATTTGCCAAAATAAGAGTTTTCTTGTAATCTAAAGATTTTTGGAATGAAACGTTTAAAAAATATTTTTTGGAAAATATAGTTAGAAGAAGCCAACACTTTATCATTATAATTAAATGCTTCTAGAAGTCTTTCTTTTGTGATAATGTATTGAATCTCAAAAGTCAGACTGAAATCTGAAACCATAATTTGTTTCCTTTATATTATTGAATCCACCAAATAATAATGAAATAATGGATTAAATGTTTCATTCAAAGTTGTGAATGTTGTAGTTTTAACTTGTGTTTGGTAGGTGTTCATTTTTATTCTCTTTTAAATGTGAAAATCATCAACAATGTTTTTTGACATCTTAACATGTCTATAAATAAAAATATTAAGTGTTGGCTAATTTGTAAGAATTACTATGTACAGTTTTGTCCCCCATATTCTGGGAACTACTGTTTAATGAAATGAGCACTTCACATAATGTGTCTTTAGTATACACTATCTAATAATTACCTCTGTCTTCTAAAATTCAGTGTAAGAATCCTGCCTTATTATTGGACTTGTTTATAGTTATAAATGGTAATGATTATTGGTAATAATTATTTGGTTTGGTTTTATTTCTGGAAAGCGGTGATTATAGAATTGCTACTGCTAACCTTATACAAATTACAGTATAGCATTATTAATTCATACCCTATTAATTTGAAATTCATAACAATATAACTGGGGACTGAGCTCAAGTTTATTTTTGTATTATCTATAAAAATAACACTAGAGGGCTTCCCTGGTGGCGCAGTTGTCGGGAGCCCGCCTGCCGATGCAGGGGACGCGGGTTCGTGCCCCGGTCCGGGAGGGTCCTGCGTGCCGCAGAGCGGCTGGGCCTGTGGGCCATGGCCGCTGGGCCTGCGCGTCTGGAGCCTGTGCTCCTCAGCGGGAGGGGCCACAGCGGTGAGAGGCCCGCATACCGCAAAAACAAAAAACAAACAAAAACAAACAAACAAAAATAACACTAGAAAACTGAGATCCATTTTAGGGCAAACAATTATACTTCTTTACAGCCATTGTTTCAAATTCCTTATAAACAATACTGAAATGTATCAGAAAAGAGAATTTCTAATGATGTATAAATAATCAGCCAATTATTATTATATTCTAATTTGGACTAGCAGTCCTTAAATCACTTGGTAATTTCCTACTCAATGTTCAACTTTATTGCATTCTACAAGGACACCTACTGGCCATTCAAAATCAGCCATTAGTTCTCTAAGACAACTCTAGTAGGCTGCTTACATAATAAGAAGAAACACATACATACACACACAGAGACACATATACCCTGCATGAAAGCAGAGATTTGTTCACAGGTACTCACACTACAGAACTGCACGTAAAACAGAAGCAGAACTGTTCTTTGGACTGAGAGTATTATTCTTGCCAAAAGATAAAACGACCAAGAATGAAACATCAAGTATCAAAATTTTTATCTGAAACACTGATAAATATCTCAGTATGCTAAACATTTAAAAACAAACTCTAATGATCCAGCTCTCTTTACCAAATGACATGTGGAAAAAAATTTTTTTTCAATTTAGTTTCTGGGATACACTAATATAAATTATCAATAATAGAAAAAAAATCACATTTTAGAAAGTTTTTCTGACATGCAGTATTAAAATAAGCTCAGGAAAATGATACACTTGCTAATAAATACTACATGAGTCTTTATCTTCTAAGCTAAAGGCAACATTTCAATCAGCTCACATTTTAGAAATTTATAACACTTCCTTTAAAACTGCTTTCCAGTGAGCTTATAAAATCAAGTTTTTAATGTAGTCTGTCATTCCATAATACACACTGAATGGAATTCCTATTTTAATTCTGTATTTCATTGTGCAAATAATGAATTATAAAAACTTAGAAAAAACATGATAATCTACAATTAATTATGTCTGTAAATACATTTTACCTCCACCGGAGAGGTTCAAAGAACATACTTTTTAAACCTAAGAAATAAATAATTCAAACTGGTTTCTCAGACTCATAGAGCAAATTACTTAAAAAGAGGACTCTCCCCCCACCAAAATCAGACCACACCTAATTTTCAAAGTCTCTAACATCCACAATATTTAGGGGGTAAAAAAATCTACCAACTAATTTTCTAGTCATTTTCCAACTTGCACTTACCTCCTACTATAGATTTTTGAGGGTCTCCACTTTCCTGAAGATTAAAAGAAAAAGACTTGTTGTCAGCCTTGACCCTCAAAACAAATAAATTCACGAACTACAAAACGTGAACCTGGCCACGCTCATCTCAGACTAACACATCTCTCAACCCAAGTCCATATTTGGGATAAGCTCTTCGTGACTACTTTATCCTTCATGCTTCTTCGCCCACAGAGCCTGCCGGGGTACAAAACAGTCAAACCAACGAAAAAACTACCCTCACACATCAAGAGGTTGCAAGAACTCCTCTTCTATGAGGAGCAACCTGGTTGTTTGAGTAAATAACGGCCAAGGATTACATAATATACAGCTACGAAGACTTTCAAGGATCTGGCCGCCAATATATATCTTTCTTCTCCGCGTCCTCCGTTCCCACCCTGAGAAACGGCCCTAAGAAGAAGCAAGCCCTAGGATTTCTCTCAGGTGCCTGCAATGCCGCGCGTTCTCTTCTCTCTCGGAGCTCCGTGCAAGGAATTCTTCCAGCCCTCACGACGCCGTCTTACTCCGGCCTCTCTCCCGTCTCCGCCGGCGCCACCGCAGCCCCCCACGCCTGAGGCCCCTACGTCGCCCCGCAGGGCTCAGCCTCCACCCGCCTCGGCTGCCTTCTCCTCACGACCCTCCCAAGCTGCTAGCTGGTCTAGAGGTTCCGAAACCACCAACACCCAACGCTCCGGCTACCGCCTTCCCAGACCACCCTCGGCAGATCCCCTCTATAGTTCCTGTAGCCGGAGAAGAAGAAAATCCCTCCTATCTGGCACTCCGCGTCCCCCAGAGACAGCGCCGCCGCCTACCTGTCACCCCTCTGCCTCCGGCTTCTTACCGCCACCGCCACCGCCTCCCGCAGCAGCCTGCCAACTGCAGCGCAACAACTGGCCCTCCCATTGGGTGATTCCACGCTCCAACAACAGCACCGCTGATTGGCAGCAGTATGCCCGCGGCCCTCCCCCTGTGCAAAGTCTAAAGATTCCGGTCTCCGAGGAAGAACCACGTCGCCTTTTCCCCGCCCTGTGTTCTCCACAGTTTCTCTTACCTCGGTCAGACTCCGGATGCACAGATGTGCGGGGAAAATGTCCACTTCCAGCCTCCTTCATGTCACCTCCACCTGGTCCAGGAATCTGTGACCCAGGACCAGAATGTTAAATTTCTTCTCTGCTTTCCTGCCGTAAGGTACTCGAGGTGACAACTTCCGTTTCCGGTTGCCTCCGGCTGGTGGGGTGAATCTTGAGTGTCCTGAGAGGTCAGATTGCTGTCAGGTAAATAGGGGAGCTGGTGGTAGATCTCTTGATCGGGAATGAGAATGAGACTCTACTCCGGGGATTGTCGAAAAGGAGAGACTAAATAGAGAAGGATGATGAGAATGAGTAGCTCAAGAGGGAAGGAGATCGAAGAACTAGCAGGAGAGAACTATGAAGTCCTGGGGTCGTGAGGGGTGGTTGTAGAAGGATGCTGTGAGGATCACTGTGGTTGTTAAGTCCAGATGCTTTTTTTCCTCCTGTGTCACCCGCAACACCCCCCGCCCCGTGTTTTTTGGTTTATCTTTGAGTCGAATGAAGGCACAACCGCACTCAAATCGAAAATTTGTAAAATAGGGATACTTGTAATGCCTGCCTCACGAGTATGTATAGTACAGTTTTAAATAAGATTTTTCTGGTATGAAAGTTTATGACACAATGTTAAAAGGGTACAAAATCACATCAATTTTTAGTGTGATTACTATTAAATTGCATATACGCGGATACAGGGACTGGAAGGGACCCTAAAGGGGAAAACAGTTAATTTGTCTTTTATTTTCTAATGTTCTTATGGTACCATTTTTTAAATGAGGAGAAATTGGAATCTATACTTCAAAGTCTTCGGTAAACTGTGAAATTTCATATAGTGTAAGCGGCATTGCCCTTTTATTTCCTTCTTAGGGAAAGATGCCAACGCTGTTCCTGTACTAGAGCCAGCTCCCGTTAGTGGAGGTTGATATCCAACAAACTTGTAGGTTCACTCCAAACATAGGTAGATAGAAGGAGGTGAAAAAAAATTCATGATTACATGCTCTTTCCTTGTTGAACTTATTTCCTTGCTGTTCTTGTCTGAAAAGCTCTGAAAGGAAAATAGTCACCTCTTGTTGAGTCCTTGGCACGATTTAAGTCACTTTATCTAATTTTAGTTTTTATTGTGAAGTATACATAACAGAAGGCTGTATAAAACATAAGTACATTTTTAGGAATTATAGTTAAGCAAACACTTGATCACCACCTCTCAGGTTAGGAACTAAAGCATTGCCCAAAACTTAAATATGCATTCTCAGCAGAGGTATTGCCTTTTAAGGGTAAAAAATGGTTCTTGTGGGGTGGGGGTGAGAGGGCAAAAAAACCATTAGATAATACAATAGTTTGTGCCCTCCAAAGAGCCATAGAACATAAACTGTGGTATTAAATTTTCATGTGGAGGGGTAGGGTGAGAACATGATTAGGGGGAAAAAAAGGTCTTAAAGCGCCTTTGGGGTACAGTAATTACAATACGTTGAAAAACAGTGCCTTAGAAGCTCCTTGAATGAGTTTCTGTGATTCCATCTCCTCCAGCAAGAGGTAACCAGCATCCTAACTTGTAATAATCATTTACTTGTTTCACTTAAATTTTTTTCCTAGAAAATGAATTGTTAGGTTTTTTCATTTATATAAATGAGATTCAAAGTGTGTATTTTTTTCTGACTCACCCCTTGCTCATTCTTATATTTGTGAAATTCATTCATACTTTTGCATGTTGTTTTTCATTGTGTAATATTCCATAATTAATCCATTCCATAGTTGGAATTGAGTTTGAGTTGTTTACAGTTTGGGGCTAGCATAAATTATATGGCTAGAAAGATTCTTTTTTTTTCATTGTGTGTTTGTCATTTTTGTGGAATTTTTATTTTAACAGTTTTTCCACCTGATTCTCTTGCATTCTCTTTTTTTTTTTTTTTTTTTTTTTTTTTTGGCTGCGTTGTGTCCTCGTTGCTGCACCGGGCTTTCTCCAGTTGTGGCAAGCCGGGGCTACTCTGTTGCGGTGTGTGGGCTTCTCATCGTGGTGGCTTCTCTTATTGTGGAGCATGGGCTCGAGTAGTGGCAGCACGCAGGCTTCAGTAGTTGTGGTTTGCGGACTCTAAAAGCGCAGGCTCATTAGCTGTGGTGCACGGGCTTAGTTGCTCTGTGGCATGTGGGATTTTCCCGGACCAGGGCTCGAACCCGTGTCCCCTGAACTGGCAGGCAGATTCTTAACCACTGCGCCACCAGGGAAGTCCCTATCTATTTGCCTGTTGATTATAAAATATATCTGTTATACAGATGCAAGAGTTTCTCTAGAGCAGTGCTGTCTAGTGCAAATATAATACAAACCGCATATGTTATTTAAAAATTTCTAGTAGCCATATTAAAAAGGTAAAAAGAAATATAAAATTAATTTTAATAATGTATTTTAACTAACCGAGTGTATATATTCAAAATATTATCATTTTAAGGTGTAATCAGTATTAAGTTATTAATGAAATATTTTACATTTTCTTCATGCTGTCTTCAAAAGTGATGTGTTTTACTCTTACAGAATACGCTGTTTCCATAAATGCAAACACTTGATCTGCATTTACATTTCATAAAATTTACAGTTGATAAAGCAGCTTTGCATGCCCAGTTTGTAGCAAACACACTTTAAAATTTTCCAATAACTGGTTTGAAAATCCGTTTTGAAATTTAAATTAATTAAAATTAAATAAAAATTTTTAGTTCCCCAGTTGCATAGGCCACATTTAGGGAGCTAGTGGCTACCATATTGGACAGTGCAGATCTAGAGTATATATACAGTACCTATGACTGGAATTGCTAGGCCGTAAGATATTCAAATGTTTAACTTTTCTAGGTCATACCAAACAGTTTTTTACAGTGGTTTTGTTAAATCACATTCTCACCACCTGGGTGTGAAAGTGGAAGGCACATCATCACAATGTGTTTTCCCCAATTCTCACAATCTTGCAAGGTAGGTTTTAACCTCATGTTATATGAAGAAACTGAAGTTGAGCAAGATTTAAATGATTTGCACAGGATTTTACAGCTATTAATGGTGCATTCAGGGTTTGATGCCAGATCTGTACAGCACTTCCTTCAAGTGATCAGGATATCATTGTTTGATTTATGGCTATTCTGAAGTAGAAATAATTTTTAAGAGAAAATGAAGCTTCCCTAAAAATAGTGTTGTTCAACTTTTTGTTCTTCTTGAAAAGTCATTAAAATATTTAGTAAATGCCTATGAAGGGACTCTTACTGAAATATTTTAATTAGATAGAAGAGAAAATACATTGAATTTATTAAAGGAAATTTGTTTAGGAGAAATGAGTATAGGTATACGTTCATTTTTTTTTCAAAGATATATCTTCGAAATTACTTAATATTTTGAGCATAGTAGTATTGTAACTTTGAGACAGCCTTCATACCATGGTAATATTTCAATTTTCATTTTCAAAATCAAGCTATTTAATCAAAATTTTTTTACCTTTGTTTTGTATTCTCTTCCAAGTACATTGATACTCAAGTACGTTTAATGTTCTAGAATTGACATTTGCCAAAATAAGAGTTTTCTTGTAATCTAAAGATTTTTGGAATGAAACGTTTAAAAAATATTTTTTGGAAAATATAGTTAGAAGAAGCCAACACTTTATCATTATAATTAAATGCTTCTAGAAGTCTTTCTTTTGTGATAATGTATTGAATCTCAAAAGTCAGACTGAAATCTGAAACCATAATTTGTTTCCTTTATATTATTGAATCCACCAAATAATAATGAAATAATGGATTAAATGTTTCATTCAAAGTTGTGAATGTTGTAGTTTTAACTTGTGTTTGGTAGGTGTTCATTTTTATTCTCTTTTAAACGTGAAAATCATCAACAATGTTTTTTGACATCTTAACATGTCTATAAATAAAAATATTAAGTGTTGGCTAATTTGTAAGAATTACTATGTACAGTTTTGTCCCCCATATTCTGGGAACTACTGTTTAATGAAATGAGCACTTCACATAATGTGTCTTTAGTATACACTATCTAATAATTACCTCTGTCTTCTAAAATTCAGTGTAAGAATCCTGCCTTATTATTGGACTTGTTTATAGTTATAAATGGTAATGATTATTGGTAATAATTATTTGGTTTGGTTTTATTTCTGGAAAGCGGTGATTATAGAATTGCTACTGCTAACCTTATACAAATTACAGTATAGCATTATTAATTCATACCCTATTAATTTGAAATTCATAACAATATAACTGGGGACTGAGCTCAAGTTTATTTTTGTATTATCTATAAAAATAACACTAGAGGGCTTCCCTGGTGGCGCAGTTGTCGGGAGCCCGCCTGCCGATGCAGGGGACGCGGGTTCGTGCCCCGGTCCGGGAGGGTCCTGCGTGCCGCAGAGCGGCTGGGCCTGTGGGCCATGGCCGCTGGGCCTGCGCGTCTGGAGCCTGTGCTCCTCAGCGGGAGGGGCCACAGCGGTGAGAGGCCCGCATACCGCAAAAACAAAAAACAAACAAACAAAAACAAACAAACAAAAATAACACTAGAAAACTGAAACCTTTATATACCCATTGGGGGCATATTTTATTAAAGCAAATTTATCGATTAAAAAGGGGTCCCACGGGCTTCCCTGGTGGCGCAGTGGTTGAGAATCCGCCTGCCGATGCAGGGGACATGGGTTCGTGCCCCGGTCCGGGAAGATCCCACATGCCGTGGAGCTGCTGGGCCCGTGAGCCATGGCCACTGAGCCTGTGCGTCCGGAGCCTGTGCTCCATAACGGGAGAGGCCACAACAGTGAGAGGCCCGCGTAGCACACACACACAAAAAATAAATAAAATAAAATAAAATAAAATAAAAAGGGGTCCTAAGGACTCTATTAATGGAAGAGTATGTTAAAAAAAAAGAATACTTATACTTAATATATGTATATCTGAATCAGTTTGCTGTACACATGAAACTAACACAACATTGTAGATCAACTATATTTCAATAAAAATTTTTTTAAAAAGTCTCTGTTGATCTACATCAAGAGTTAGCAGGGCTTCTCTGGTGGCGCAGTGGTTGAGAGTCCGCCTGCCGATGCGGGGGACACGGGTTCGTGCCCCGGTCCGGGAAGATCCCACATGCCGCGGAGCGGCTGGGCCCGTGAGCCATGGCCGCTGAGCCTGCGCGTCCGGAGCCTGTGTTCCGCAACGGGAAAGGCCACAACAGTGAGAGGCCCACGTACCAAAAAAAAAAAAAAAAAGTAAAAAGAAAAAAAAGAGTTAGCAAACTAGAGACTTCCCTGGTGGCACAGTGGTTAAGAATCCGCCTGCTAATTCAGGGAACATGGGTTCGAGCCCTGGTCCAGGAAGATCCCACATGCCGCGGAGCAGGTAAGCCTGTGAGCCACAACTACTGAGCCTTCGCTCTGGAGCCCGCGAGCCACAGCTACTGAAGCCCATGCACCTAGAGCCTGTGCTCTGCAAAAAGAGAAGCCACTGCAATGAGAAGCCCGCACACTGCAATGAAGAGTAGCCCTTGCTCGCCACAACTAGAGAAAGCCCGTGCACAACAAGGAAGACCCAATGCAGCCAAAAATAAATAAATAAATTTATTTATTTATTTTTTTTAAAAAAAGAGTTAGCAAACTACAGCCTGCTGGCCAAATTCAGCCCCTTGCCTGTTTTTATGTGGCCAGTGAGTTAAGAAGGGTTTTTACAGATGAACACTTGCAATCAATTTGATACTAAGGAACACTAAACTTTGAGCCTCAGTTAAGCAAAATGGTATCCCCCGAAAAAGGAATTGCATTTTTTCATCAGAAGACTTGTATTATAAAAAATTATACTCAGTTGTTATATTTTGAATTTTATCAATAAATATTTATGGAAATTTGTTTTCTCTCCTGTTATATAAAGTACCTACATAATAACCTTGATTTTACCTCTTGGCCAACAGAGCCTAAAATATTTACTATGTGGCTCTTTACAGAAAACGTTCATGTAAACGTTCATACTGCATTTTTAAAGAATCATCTGAAGAAAGCACGTAACAAAACAGTATGTACAACATTTTTGTTATAGATATTCATGCATTACGAAAGACTGAAAAGAAGGAAACAGTATTGCTTAAAAGTTAGGAGCAAGGGCTCTGAAATGAAACTGCCATGTTCAAAACCCAGTTGTACCATTAACTACTTCTGTTGCCTTCAGAAAGTTACTTACTTTCTTGGAGCCTCATTGTCTTCATCTATAAAATGGGGATAATAATAGTAATTTAAGTTCAAAGAGTTGTTTTAGGAATAATGTGGAGTCAAGACAATTAAAGCATTTTATCACAGTGCACCTGGCACATAGGGCATGATAAATATTTGCTATTATTATAATGAAGAAAGAAACCAAATAGTAAATGGTTATCTCTTAGTGATGGGATTACCGATTATTTTTCTTTTTTATATTTTGCATATGTATATTTCCAAACTGTGAACATGTACTAGTTATGTAAAGAGACACTGTTTTATAAAATTTCTTAGCTTCGAATTTTCAAGTATTTATATTGCCTTTCTTTTTAAAACATTAACTTTAAATGTTTTACCTTAAAACATAAATAGTAAACTTGGGTACTTGATATCTACAATATATGTATTTCTCCCTTAAATTAATCTTTTCCTGTAGACATGGCCCATGGACATGGACATGAACATGGTCATAGTAAAATGGAACTTCCAGATTATAAACAATGGAATATAGAAGGGACACCATTAGAAACTGTCCAGGAGAAGCTGGCTGCACGAGGGCTAAGGGATCCATGGGGCCGGTAAGAATAATTAAATAATTTAAATAGAACTTATCCTAGAGAAGCAGTATCTATGTTCCTTTTCAATGTATTCTCTTTTTTAAAAAATAATTGAAAATGGCCTTTTACATTTAAGTTTTAACATCAGCTTTATTAAAATACCACTTATATACAGTAAAATTCACCCCACTTTAAGTGTATCATTCCATGAGTTTTGAGAGATGTGTGCAGTTACGTGTGCAGTTATGTGACTACCACCACAATCATGGTGCAGAATACTTCTAGAATACCAAAAAGTTCCCTGATGATCCTTTGCACTCAGTGTTATCCTACCCCTGGTTCCTGGCAACCCTTGATCTGCTTTTTCAATTAGAATCATACAGTCTGTAGTCTTGTTCTGGCCACTTTCACTTATCATAGTGCTTTTGAGACATTGTTAACTTTTATCCATAGTTCCTTCCTTTTTTATTGCTGAGTACTACATTGTATGCATATACCTCATTTTGTTTACTGTTCACCAGTTGATGGCCATCTGACTTGTTTCCAGTTTTTGGCTATTATGAGTAAAGTTGCTTTAAACATTCAAGTACAAGTCTGTGTGAACATATGCTTTCATTTCTCTTGGGTAAATACCTAACAGTGGGATTTCTGAATCATTTGAAAAGTGTATTTTTTTTAAATAAAAAACTGCCAAACTGTTTTACAAAGTGGCTGTACCATTTTGCATTCCCGCCAACAATGCATGAGAATTTCAATTGCTCAATGTCGTCCACAATACTTGGTATTATCAGCCTTTTCATTTTAGCCATCCTAGTGAATGTGATAGTAATATCTCTTTGGGTTTTAATTTGCATTTCCATGAAGAATGAAGATCATGAGAATCTTTTCATATGCTTGTCATTTGTATATTTTCTTTGGTGCAATGTTTATTCAGATCTTTTGCCCATTCTATTTATTAGAGTGTTTGTCTTTTATTGGATTATAAGAGTTGTCTATATATTTTTAATATAAGTCCTTTATCAGATAAAAGTTTTGCAGATGTTTTTCCCAGAGTGTGGCTTATCTTTTCATTTTCTTTTTTTAAAAATAAATTTATTTATTTATTTATTTATTTTTGGCTGCATTGGGTCTTCATTGCTGCACTCAGGCTTTCTCTAATTGCAGTGAGCGGGGGCTACTCTTCATTGCGGTGCGCAGGCTTCGCATTTCGGTGGCTTCTCTTGTTGCACAGCACAGGCTCTAGGCACGCAGGCTTCTGTAGTTGTGGCCTGCAGGCTCAGTAGTTGTGGCTTGCAGGCTCTAGAGCACAGGCTCAGTAGTTGTGGTGCACAGGCTTAGTTGCTCTGCAGCATGTGGGATCTTCCCGGACCAGGGATCGAACCCATGTCCCCTGCATTGGCAGGCAGATTCTCAACCACTGTTCCACCAGGGAAGTCCCTCTTTTCATTTTCTTAATGATGTCTTTCAAAGAGTTTTAAATTTTGCTGAAGTCCCAATTTAGCATTTTTTTCTTTTATGGTTTGTGCTTTTTGCATCCTAAGATTTTCTCCTTATCTTCTTCTGGAAGCTTTTATAGTGTTTTTTCTTACATTGAGGCATATGATCCATTTGAGTTAATTTTTATGTCATATGAGGTAAGGATGAAGGTTAATGTCTTTGCATATGAACCTCCAGTTGTTCTAGCACCATATATTTTATATATATATATATAGCACCATATATTATGTATATAATATATATTATATATATAATATATATTATATATATATATATATACTTCCCCATTAATTGACTTTGACACTATTGTCAAAAGTCAGTTGACAATATCCGTACAGTCTACTTCTGGATTCTTTTCTGTTACTGTGATCAATATACCTATTTTATGTCAATACCACACTGTCTTCAAATCAGGTAGTATAAAATAAGATGTCCAACTTTTTAAAAAAATTGTTTTAGCTACTCCAAATTCTTGTATTTATATTTAAATTTTAGAATGAGCTTTTCAGTTTTTATAAAAAGCCTGCTTGGAATTTAATTGGGATCACCTTGAATCTTTAGCTCAGTTGAGGATAACTGCTGTCTTAACAATATTGTCTTCTAGTCCATGGACAGTTTAGATCCTCTTTAATTTTCTCAGCAGTGTTCATACAGTCTTGTACATATTTTGTTGAATTTATCCTGACTTATTCCATATTTTTTATGCTATTGTAAACAGTATTTTTAAACTTCAATTTCTAGTTGTTCATTGCTAATATATAAAAATATAATTGCTTTTTATATATTGAATTTATATCTTGTTACCTTGCTAAATTCACTTTTTAGTTCTAGCAGACGTTTCTTACAGATTCCTTAGAATTTACTTCATAGAAGATCATTTAGTCTACAAAGACAATGTTACTTGTTTTTCGATCTATAACCTTTTAATTTCTTTTTCTTGCATTATTGCATGGGCTAACACTACTAGTATAATGTTGAATAAAAGTGGTGTATTTGAACATCCTAGCTTTATTCCTAATTGGGGAAAGCATTCAGTCTTTCATCATTAAGTGTAATGTTAGTTGTAGGATGTTCAGAGATGCCTTTCATCAAGTTGAGGAATTTCTCTTCTATTCCTGGGTTACTATGAGTTACTATTATTATTGTTATTGTTACTAATAGGTGTTGAATTTTGTTAAATGCTTTTCCTACATCTATTAAGACGCTCACCTCTTTTTTTATTCTGTTAATATGGCGAGTTAGTTTTATTCATTTTCAGATGTTATACCAATCTTGCATTCTTTTGAGGTAAACCCTACTTCATCGTGATATATTATCCTTTTAAATATTGCTGCATTAAATTTTCTAAATTTTTGTTAAGAATATTTGCATCTATGTTGATGAGGAATATTAATCTGTAGTTTTCTTCTAATGTCTTGTCTGGTTTTGGTGTCTTAAATTAGATTTGATTCGCTTTCGTAAGTCAGATTTTTAGAGTTAAGTGGGTTTTGTTCCTTAAAACATGATTTTTTCTACTCATTTATCCCTGTGAGAGAAGACTATTTTTCACTAGAGCGCTCTGATTTGTTTCCTTCTCTGTTCAGGATACTCAAAAGAATGATTGCCAGAGCACGAAATTAGTCTACTAAAGTTCCGGCTTCTATGACAGGGAAAATCAATGATCCTCTTGAATAGTAATAGTATTATCGAGTGTTACTTACTCTTTGTGCCAAAATACATCATACATTACTCTGTTTAATCTTTATAATAATGCTATAAGTTAAATAGTAATCATTATTGAGTAGAAGAAACAGGCCCCAACAGGTTAAGTAACTTGCGGAGCCCAAGTTGTGTATCTAGTATGGCAGAGCAAAGATTAATACCCAGGTCTCTTAACTTCCTCTTTCCATGAAGCTGTAATGACTAGTATGAGCAAAGCTACACAACTGACCTGTGATGGATAGGCCAAGGTGAGCCTTGCATTTGAGAATTCTGTAAAATCCTGAGTACTATGACTGTGAAATATGAAATCAAGTGTTTTCTCTTGTATTTCATGTACGTAATGTGGGCATATAGATCTAATTATCTTATGCCAAAGAAAGATTCCTATTGTGATCCACTTAGATTATCTTATATAAGGTTGCATATAAGTCTGTTAGAAAGATGAAATCAAATATATTTTACTCAATGAATGTATGTAAGTCATATGTGAATATAATTTTCCCCTTTTTTTTCCTCTAGCAATGAAGCTTGGAGATACACGGGTGGCTTTGCAAATAATGTTTCCTTTGTTGGTGCATTATTAAAAGGATTCAAATGGGGATTTGCTGCATTTGTGGTAGCTGTAGGGGCTGAATATTACCTGGAGTCCCAGAAAAAAGATAAGAAGCATCACTGAAGATAATACCTGGAATTATCTTTTAATGTCTTCTTAACTCTCTTATAAAAAGAAGATTTCTTCACTGTAGCCTACTCATCTGTGTGTTTGTTCCTTAAAGAATACTAGTAAGATTTAATAAAGTAAGAGAACATGTACCAGTCTGCTTTGTCATTCTTTAAAAAAAAAAAGTGTCTCCAGCCATATCAGATTTGGTTTGGAATACTTGGGGGGTTGAGGACTGGCAGCAGTACATTCTGCAAATAGCAGACAGCCAGCATATATTTGAACAAATGGGTATGTTCTAATAGTTTTTTTTTTTAATTTTTAAAATTGTGATAAAATTTGCCATCTTGTTTTTAAGTGAACAGTCAGTGACATTAAATATATTAATAATGTTGTGCTACCATCACCACCATCCGTTTCCATAACTTTTTATCTTTTAAAACTGAAAGTCTATGCCCATTAATTAATAACCCCTCATTCTGCCTTCCCCTCAGCCTCTGGCAACCATCATTCTACTTTCTGTCTCTGTGATTTTTGACTAAGTACCTCATATAAGTAGAATCATTCAGAATCTGTCTTTTCGTGACTGGCTTATTTCATTTCGCATATTGTCCTCAAGGTTCATCTGTGTTGCATGGGTCAGAATTTCCTTTCTTTTTAAGGCCGAATAATATTCCATTTTGTGTACATAGCACATTTTGCTTATCCATTCATTCATTGATGGACACTTGGGTTGCTTCCACATTTTAGCTGTTGTGAATAATACTGCTCTGAGCACAGGTGTACTCTAACAGATTTTTTTTTTTTTTTGGCTGCACCTTGCGGCATGTGGGATCTTAGTTTCCTGATCAGGGATTGAACCCGTGCCCCCTGCCATGGAAGCACGGAGTCTTAACAACTGGACCACCAAAGAAGTCCCCAGATTTTTATTTTTAATTTTAAAAATATTTTTAACAATATTTATTTATGTATTTGGCTGCGTCAGGTCTTAGTTGCAGCACGTGAGATCTTCATCACAGCATGTGGAATCTTTCCTTGCGGTGTGTGGGCTTCTCTCTAATTGTGGCGTTCAGACTCCAGAGCGTGTGGGCTCAGTAGTTGCAGCACACGGGCTCTCTAGTTGTGGTGCACGGGCTCTAGAGCGCACAGGTTCAGTAGTTGCGGCGCACGGACTTAGTTGCCCCGTGGCATGTGGGATCTTTAGTTCCCTGACCAGGGATCGAACCTGCATCCCCTGCATTGGAAGGCTGGACCACCAAGGAAGTCCCCAGATTTTTTTTTAAAATAAATTTATTTATCTTTGGCTGCAATGGGTCTTCATTGCTGTGCGTGGGCTTTCTCTAGTTGCAGTGAGTGGGGGCTACTCTTCGTTGCAGTGCACTGGCTTCTTATTGCGGTGGCTTCTGTTGTTGCAGAGCAGGGGCTCTAGGTGCGTGGGCTTCAGTAGTTGTGGCACACAGGCTTCAGTAGTTGTGGCTCGCGGGCTCTAGAGCACAGGCTCTGTAGAGCATTCTTTTCAAATGAACATGGAACATTTACCACAACAGACTATATTCTGGGCCATAAAACTATATTTAAGAGGATTGAAACAACACAAAGTATATTCTTAGACCATGAAGAAATTAGACTAAAAATAACATCTGAAAAATCTACAAGTATTTGGAAATTGGACAGCACACTTGTAAATACCCCCTGCTCAAAAAAGTCTAGGTATATTAGAAAATATCTTTAACTGAATAAAATGAAAACACAAATAGCAAAATTTGTGACATGCAGCTAATAAGATTGATCTCTAGCTAGACTGATGAGAAAAAAGACACAAATTAGGAATACTAGTAATGAAAGAAGAGACATCGCTACAGATCCCTTAGAGACATTAAAACAATGAAAATAATATTTATTGGCAACTTTATGCAAATAAACTGATGAAATTGACTACATCCTTATGAGACAAACTACCAAAGCTCACTAAAGATGTAAATAACCTGAATAGCCATATATATATATTAAAGAAATTGAATCTCTGGTTAATTGTAAATTCATTTGCTGGGTTAGGTAGCGAAAAGATGGAAAGTGCAGTGCTTGATACATTAATAGTAGAGAATAACAGTAGTTTTGTTCTCAAATCTTAGAATTGATTTTTCTTATCCATCAATATTTGCTGGAAGCAAGAAATAAAGTTTTCTTTATATTTTAATTTGAAAATTATTGCCTGAATACCTTAGGAGTTGCAAAGCATACAAACGACTGTCATCTGAGCTGTTGCCATTACTTGAACTAGAACCAATTAAATGTGACACTCGTTCTTAAAATGACCAAAGTACATTTGAGAGTAATGCTAATTGTGTGTCTGCTAGCCTCATGAATAAGCACTGTAGATGATTATTAAAAGGGTTATTAGCCCTTTTCTGTACGTTGGCCAAGTTCATAGTAAAGTAACAAAACCTAAGATGGCATAGCTAGTAAGTTCTAGAGTTAGATTTGAATCCAGGTCGGACTCCACAGCCCATAGTTACCACTAAATTATGTTACCTATCATGTTGTATCTGATTACTACTATAAGATGCCATAAAATTATCGTTTTGGATCTTTTCTCAGTGCTACTTTCTAATTACGCTTGAAGTAACCAGTAGGGATTTTTAAAAATCTAAAATATGGCAGGTAATATTTTATGAAAAAGAAAATAATGAATACAGTCATTTTACTGTACACTTGTACTTTGAAGGGAACTCTGTTTTGATACACCTAATGAAACAGATTTAGACATTTTTTTTAAAGTAACATGAGGACTTTGGAGGGACAAGTTGGCACAGAAAATGTGTATAAAGACAAAACCATGGAAAGAATAAGAATTTATCCAAGTGGGCAATTAATATGATGGAAGAAACATATTAGAAGAAAATAAAAAAGGAAAAGAAGGGGTTGTAGGATTATGGACCTGATGGAAGCAGCAGAGACAAGCAGAACTTGCACGATAGGATGTATTCACAATCATCTACTCGCTGCTTCAATCAAATATAGACCTTAATGATACTGTGAAAAGGAAGGTACTTTACATTGGGTTTTAACAGTCAGTCTACATATTAACATAAATTTGTTTAAGTTTGGAGAGAGAGGACATTGGTAAGGCTTGCTTGGTTAGGGACTAGATAAAACTATTCCAGTAGAAATAAATTGAGTCTTACCCTTCATTCTTCTCTTCCTCTTTCCTATCACTGATCATATTTGTCATTTTTCTTTTTAAAAATTTGGGTATCAGAGAATAGACAGACATTTTCTAAGACGGTAGTTCCCCAAATGGGATACACACAACTAATGGGATGTACGAGACTATGCATTGATGTGAGAAGAGAAGAAATTTAAACATATTTACTTTCGTGTTTAATAAAAATGAATTCAATTTTGCTAATGTTTAACGTACAGACAGTGGGGTTTTCCCTTATTTGGTGGCTACCAAGTGATCACATAGAATTGTTGGTAACTAAGGTATCCTGAGGGGAAAGTGGGAGTTCTGCCCTCCAAAGGGGAGAACAAAGGGACTTTTCAGTGGATTGCTACAGATTGTACTTTATATGTACTTGGTTCTGGGAATTTATTATCTACTAGTTTTACTAAACTAAACTTCGTGAAGTGGGTAAGTGCCTTAAAAAGATTTTTTACAAAGAAGCTGCTAATAGTGATATGCATGAACAAGCAAACAAGAAGAAAATAAGTTATGAACTCTTCATCAGCAACATTACCAGGTAAATTACAATGAGCTAACCATGAAAAAAAAGACAACCAAAAAAAAAAAAGATCAAAATATGGATTGGACCCACTGTTAGTACAATAAACCTTGCCCTAAGGGTATATAAATCTGATATATTAACTAATGATGGCATGTAGTCCTTTTTAAAAAATATTTATTTATTTATTTGGCTACGTCGGGTCTTAGCTGAGGCACGCGGGATCTTCGTTATCGCGTGCGGGCTGTTTGTTGCATCTTGCGGGATCTTTAGTTGTGGCATGTGGAATCTTTAGTTGCTGGCATGCTGGCTCTTAGTTGTGGCATGTGGGATCTAGTTCCCTGACCAGGAATCGAACCCGGGCCCCCAGCATGGGAGTGCGGGGTCTTAACCTCTGGACCACCAGGGAAGTCCCCATGTAGTCTTCATGATTAGGAAAACATTTAAAATTATGTTTGACAAAAATTACTAAAATTGGGGACTTCCCTGGTGGTCCAGTTGTTAAGGCTCTGTGCTTCCACTGCAGGGGGCCTGGGTTCCGTCCCTGGTCTGAGAACTAAGATCCCACATGCCGTGCGGTAAGGCCAAAAAAATTACTAAAATTGACTGTAGTGATGGTACACATATCTGTGAATATAATAATAACCACTGAATTCAGCACTTTAAAAAATTGTGTAAAAATTGTGTTTAATCTTTGTGTTACCCTTAATTTCTGTATTTGTGTATTCTTAATGTCGATGATAATATTTACATATTACATATAAAATGTTAAGACAAAGACGGGGATTTAATGTACTTTCTCCTCAGAGTATTCAGCTGTCATTAAAAAATAGCATTCAGAGGACTCATCAGATTTTTAAAGTTTTTTTTTTTTAATGTATAGTTTATAATATAAAACCCGGGTAGTTTAGCAACAAAAATTAAATGTTATTTCATGATGGCCTCTCACTCAGCTGGCAACATGAGTTTCAAAATTTGATGTAATCCTCATGGGTCCTCAGAATCTCTAGAATTTCAAGGTATTCAAATTAAACAGCTATACTATTGAGAGTAGAATCGTCCACTTGAGTCCTAATTTACCTCAATATCAGTTAGCAGAGAGAAATGGGGTGGTTTTTTTGCTTTTGTTTTTATTATTTTTTTGGGTCAGAGAATCAGCTTCAGGAACTCAGAAAATAGACCACACAATGGAAATTGCATTGCCTGCCAATAATTATATTGAAAAGGATCTATTGCAGAGTGTTATTTTAACACATTATGTTATATATTAAATATATAATATACTTTATTTTTATATAGTATTACATTTATCATATATTATAAATATAATATTCAAAATGCTTAACTCATTAATTTATTAAATGCCATATATTGTATTAGATTGAATTAACTTTGACACATATAACAATTTAAAACTGGCTTTAGCTATTTAAAAACAACAACAACAATAACAAAATTCCTTGTCTCAAGGAATATTTTTCTGTTGAATCTCACATAAAAAAAAATTAAAAAAAAAAAACCTCTTTTGAAATGTGGCCCCAAGTTACAAAACTACCTAAAAAGGATTGCTAAAGACTTATGTTTCTGGAAATCCATTGCAAAATAAGAACATTAAGTACATTTAAGATGTAAATCAGAAGATTTTGTGCCATTTGGAAAAGTCATATATTTTCATTTTGTGTTTTAAAACTGAAAGAATAATTCTTAATAATGTTCCAAAGAGCGCCCTGCAAAGTAAATTATGACTGGAAAGAAATATTTTACATGTAGATTTTTATCAATTAGAGTATTTGTAAATTATTAATTAAATCTCATTATAAATAAAGCATTTAATACCCCATGCAAATGTTCCACCTACTTTAATTTTAATTGCTCCGTTCCCAAACTGAATTTGGAAATAGTAACAGCATTTAACTTGCCTTTTCCTGCTGACTTGATAATTAACCAAACATCTTTCTAAATGTACTTATTTTAAATACATTGGTCAGACTTTTTTACCTTATTGTAGAAGAGCAAAGGGATTTTAAAAAAATCTTTGCATTACACATTTGAATGAATGACACAGTTAAGTGAATGTTTTGTGATTATAGCTCTTCTTGTGTTATATGTATGATATATTTTATTTCATTTATTCTCTTGCTACAAAATTTCGTGGGAAATACTGTTCAGGGACATAGTACTGAAGGCCAACTCTGTGGTTCACAGTAACCATGGCAATAGCTGTCCTAAAAATAAAGAGTCCCTGTATCAGCACAGATGGAATCATCTTACTGAGGAAGAATCAGGTTCACAGGCAGTGGTATCACCTGGACCTGGGAATCCCATGTGATAGTAACATGAGGGTTTAATACAGATAGAAAAGTTTAAAATTAGATCTTATATTTAGACCAGGATTTCTAGTGCAACATAATTAATAATTAAAACCATATCTGTAGATGCTGAATAAGTTCCAACAAGGAAACAAGTCACAATTCATGTATTTAACAATACAGGGAGACTTCCCTGGTGGTCCAGTGGATAAGACTCTGCACTCCCAATGCAGGGGGCCTGGGTTCAATCCCTGGTTGGGGAACTAGATCCCACATGCATGCCACAACTAAAGATCTCGCATGCCACAACTAAACATGCCGCAGCGAAGATCCCGTGTGCTGCAACTAAGACCCGGCACAGCCAAAATAAATATAATAAATAAATAAATAAATATTTTTAAAAATGCAGAGATTAAACTCAAGGTATTAATTCCTTCATTCATGGCTTATAAATGCTCCTTTATATTTGGCCTGGGTTTATCAGCAATTATAATTCTAATAAATCAATTTCTACATTTATAAGTAAATGAAAGAAATTTTTTACAGCCTTAAACCTTAAACATATTTCTATTATAGCACTAATCATAATGCGTCTTAATTATTCACTCAGTGTCTGACTCCCTCATTAAATCATGGCCTCCTTGAAGACAGGGACTGTACCTTTGTGATAGGTGTTTAGGCAGTGTCTGTTGAATGAATGAATTCAAAATTAAAGATCTAGGGCTTCCCTGGTGGCACAGTGGTTAAGAATCCACCTGCCAATTCAGGGGACACGGGTTCCAGCCCTGGTCCGGGAAGATCCCACATGCTGGAGAGCAACTAAGCCCGTGCACCACAGCTACTGAGCCTGTGCTCTAGAGCCCATGGGTCACAGCTACTGAGCCTGTGCACCATAACTACTGAAGCCCACGTGCCTAGAGCCTGTGCTCTGCAACAAGAGAAGCCACCACAATGAGAAGCCCGCGCGCCACAACAAAGAGTAGGCCCCACTCGCTGCAACTAGAGAAAGCAACGAAGACCCAACGCAGTCAAAAATAAATGATAAAATAAATAAATGTATTTTTAAAAGTTTATCTTAAAAAAACAAAATTCGAGATCTAAATATACAAGTGAGGTAATAGAGATGATTAGTCACAGATTAACACCTTATCTATGAATCAATAAAGGGTTAGTGGTAATGAAGGATTGGAGAGGGTCACATATTTTCCAATGTCTAAGAGGCTTCATTGGTTCCAATTGCCTACAAGAAAACTGAGATCATTTACAAAAGGCCTGTGATGGAAACCTGGGCATATATTCCAGGACTGGGAGGCATTTCCCCAATCCCTTGGCGAGGATGTTAGAACTGAGCTATACCTAAGCTTTCTGACACATGCTATATAACCTTCCCCTACTTGCTGATGAGTTGGTAATAAAAATACTAACCATCAGAGGTGAAGACTAATTTCTGCTAAATGCAGCCAACCAATTACCCTATGGCTGTTGCATGCAATAAATATTTCTCATTCAATACATTGGTCATTTTTTGTTTTGTTTTCTCAAGATTACGAGGAACATAACCCCCGCATGCAAATAAGGCACGCTCGCCCAACTTTCCTCCAAAGTCCAAGTCAAGAAGCTTCAGGGAGTTAACAACTAGAAAAGAGACATCTCAGCTCCTTTTCTTCGAATTTTATTCATTCACTTAAATATTTAGTGAGCACCTCCTAGGTACCAGGGATCTTTATGGCACAAAGTATACATCAATGAACAAAACAGAAGAATTTCTCTCCTCTTGGTACTTACATACAGGTGCAGGATTATCATTACTAATAGTGGGTCTATTCTCTACCTGGCAGGCACGAGAGACATTTTGTCCACATGCAGTATATTTTGCCAACCAAACTTTTTTTTTTTCCTACGACTATAAATCTGATATTGCAGTTTGTCAGTGAGTCTTGATTCTTGATAATGATCTTTCCCTCCTATAAATTGCTCAGAACTTTGTACCCTCCTAGTAAAATATATCTTGCCTTACCTTGTAACTCAGTTATTTTTATACTTGCTTTATTCTCTAGCAGGTTTTAAATTCTTGAAAATCTTAACTTATTTATCTCCTACACAGTGCCTTACACATGATAAATGTTCAACAAATGTTTAATTTGGACTTAATTCTGGTTTTTAAAATGGAGGCATAGTTAACATACAACATTACATTAGTTTCAGGTGTACAACACAATGATTTGATATTTGTATATATTGTGAAGTGATCACCACAATGTCTAGTTCATATCCATCATCATACATAGACACAGAATTTTTTTTCTTACGATGAGAACGATTAAGATTTACTCTCTTGTGGACTTCCCTGGTGGCGCAGTGGTTAAGACTGCGCTCCCAATGCAGGAGCCTGGGTTTGATCCCTGGTCAGGCAACTAGATCCCACATGCATGCCGCAACTAAAAATTCACATGCCACAATTAAGGGGCTGGCGAGCTGCAACTAAGGAGCCTGCCTGCCGCAACTAAGACCCACTGCAACTAAATAAATAAAATAAATAAATAAATAAATAGTTTAAAAAAAAGATTTACTCTCTTAGCAGCTTTCAGATATACAATACAGTATTACTAACTCTAGTCACCATGCTGTACACCACATCCCCATGACTTATTTATTTGATAACTGGAAGTTTGTACTTTTGACCCCCTTCACCCATTTTCCCCCATTCCCCCACCCTTTGCCTCTGGCAACCACCAATCTCTTATCTGTATCTATGAGCTTGGCTGGTTTGTTTTTCTTTTTTTTTTCCTTTTTGGATTGCACATGTAAGTGAGATCACATGGTATTTGCCTTTCTCTGTCTGACTTATTTCACTTAGCATAAAACCCTCAAGATCCATTTCTATTGTCACAAATGGCAAGATTTCATTCTTTTTTTATGACTGAATAATGTTCCATTGTACATATACATACCACATTTTCTTTATTTATTCATCTGTCAATGGACACATATTATTTCTATATCTTGGCTATTGCAAATAATGCTGCAATGAACATGGGGGTGCAGATATCTTTTCAAGTTAGTGTTTTTGTTTTCTTCGGATAAATACCCAGAAGTAGAATTGCAAGATGATAGAGTATTTCTATTTAAAAATTTTTGAGGAACCTCCACACTGTTTTCCATAGTGGCTGCACCAATTTACATTCCCACCATCTGTGTACGAGGGTTCCCTTTTCTCTCCATCCTTGACAACACTTGTTATTTCTTGTTTTTTTGTTTGTTTGTTTTTGATAATAGCTATTCTAACAAGTGTGAGGTGATATCTCATTGTCTGATTTTCGTTCCCCTGATGATTAGTGATGTTGAGTATCTTTTCATGAACCTGTGGGCCATCTGTATGACGTCTTTGAAAAAAGTCTATTCATTACTTCTGTTTTTTAACAAAGACTTTATCACAATTCTTATGAGTATAATTCTCATTTAAACTATTTATACACAATTACACTACTTTTCTTTCACAGTGCTTTGTAAAAAGGAAACCCTCAATAAATATTTGCTGAACAGAATTGAACAAGTTTAAAGTAATTTTACTTACTTAAAATTTTTTAAAATCAGTTCTTATGAGGACTATAAATTCCTCTTTTGCCTAACCACCTAAAATCAATCCTTTAAAAAGTAACTAAAAGAGTAACTGAGGAAATAAAAACATAACCATCAGATTTTTTTTAATTGGGGTATGGTTGATTTATAATGTTGTGCTAGTTTCTCCTGTACAACAAAGTGAATCAGCTATATGTATGCATATATCCCCTCCTTCTTGGACCTCCCTCCCACCCACCTAGGTCACCACAGAGCACCGAGCTGAGCTCCCTGGGCTATACAGCAGGTTCCCACTAGCTATCTGTTTTATACATGAAAGTGTATATATGTCAATCCCAATCTCCCAATTCATCCCAATTCCCCTTCCCCCCCGCTCTGTGTCCACACATTCGTTCTCCACGTCTGCATCTCTATTCCTGCCCTGCAAATAGGTTCATCTGTACCATTTTTCTAGATTCCACATATATGCGTCAATATATATTTGTTTTTCTCTTTCTGACTTACTTCACTCTGTATGACAGACTCTAGGTCCATCCACGTCTCTACAAATGACCCGATTTCATTCCTTTTTATGGCTGAGTAATATTCCTTTGTATATATGTGCTACATCTTCTTTATCCATTCATCTGTCGATGGGCACTTAGGTTGCTTCCATGTTCTAGCTATTGTAAATAGAGCTGCAATAAGCATTGTGGTACATGACTCTTTTTGAATTATGATTTTCTCAGGGTATATGCCCAGTAGTGGGATTGCTAGGTCATATGGTAGTTCTATTTTTAGGTTTTAAGGAACCTCCATACTGTTCTCCATAGTGGCTGTATCAATTTACATTCCCGCCAACAGTGCAAGAGGGTTCCCTTTTCTCCACACCCTCTCCAGCATTTATTGTTTGTAGATTTTTTTGATGATGGCCATCCTGACAGGTGTGAGGTGATACCTCATTGTAGTTTTGATTTGCATTTCTCTAATAATTAGTGATGTTGAGCATCTTTTCCTGTGCCTCTTGACCATCTGTATGTCTTCTTTGGAGAAATGTCTATTTAGGTCTTCTGCCCATTTTTTGATTGGGTTATTTTTTCTTGATATTGAGCTGCATGAGCTGTCTGTGTATTTTGGAGATTAATCCCTTGTCAGTTTATTTATTTGGAAATATTT
>NC_041215.1:104891678-104902535 GCF_002837175.3 Physeter macrocephalus
GGTGTAGTCTGAAGTCAGGGAGCCTGACTCCTCCAGCTCTGTTTTTCTTTCTCAAGATTGCTTTAGCTATTTGGGGTCTTTTGTGTTTCCATATAAATTGTAAAATTTTGTGTTCTAATTTTGTGAAAAATGCCATTGGTAATTTGATAGGGATTGCATTGAGTCTGTAGATTGCTTTGGGTAGTATAGTCATTTTCACAATACTGATTCTTCCAATCCAAGAACATGGTATATCTCTCCATCTGTTTGTGTCATCCTTGATTCTTTCATCAGTTTTTTATAGTTTTCTGAGTACAGGTCTTTTGCCTCCTTAGGTAGGTTTATTCCTAGGTATTTTATTTTTTTGTTGCGATGGTAAATGGGATTGTTTCCTTAATTTCTCTTTCTGATCTTTCACTGTTAGTGTATAGGAATGCAAAAGATTTCTGCACATTAATTTTGTATCCTGCAATTTTACCAAATTCATTGATTAGCTCTAGTAGTTTTCTGGTGGCATTTTTAGGATTTTCTATGCATAGTATCATGTCATCTGCAAACAGTGACGATTTGGATTTTTTTTTTAAAGATTAGAAAAGTAAGTTTTGTTTTTTGTTTTTTTTTTGGCTGTGTTGGGTCTTCATTGCTGCGCGTGGGCTTGCTCTAGTTGCAGCGAGTGGGGGCTACTCTTCGTTGTGGTGCACAGGCTTCTCATTGTCGTGGCTTCTCCTGTTGAGGAGCATGGGTTCTAGGCACGCGGGCTTCAGTAGTTGTGACACGCAGGCTCAGTAGTTGTGGCTTGCGGGCTCTAGAGCTCAGGCTCAGTAGTTGTGGAGCACGGGTTTATTTATTTATTTTTGCTGTGTTGGGTCTTCATTTCTGTGCGAGGGCTTTCTCTAGTTGCAGCAAGCGAGGGCACCCTTCATCGCAGTGCACAGGCCTCTCACCATCGCGGCCTCTCCTGTTGCGGAGCACAGGCTCCAGGTGCGCAGGCTCAGCAGTTGTGGCTCATGGGCCCAGTTGCTCCGCGGCATGTGGGATCCTCCCAGACCAGGGTTTAGTTGCTCTGCGGCATGTGGTGTCTTCCCAGACCAGGGATCGAACCCATGTCTCCTGCATTGGCAGGCAGATTCTTAACCACTGTGCCACCAGGGAAGTCCCAACAGTGACAGTTTTACTTCTTCTTTTCCAATTTGTATTCCTTTTATTTCTTTTTCTTCCCTGATTGCTGTGGCTAGGACTTCCAAAACTATGTTGAATAATAGTGGGGAGAGTGGACATCCTTGTCTTTTTCCTGATCTTAGAGGAAATACTTTCATTTTTTCACCATTGAGAATGATGTTTGCTGTAGGTTTGTCACATATGACCTTTATTATGTTGAGGTAGGTTGCCTCTATGCCTAATTTCTGGAGAGTTTTTATCATAAATGGGTGTTGAATTTTATCAAAAGCTTTTTTTGTTGTTGTTGGGGGTAGGAATTTATTAATTAATTTATTTATTTTTGCTGTGTTGGGTCTTCATTTCTGTGCGAGGGCTTTCTCTAGTTGCAGCAAGCGAGGGCACCCTTCATCGCAAGTGACCAGGCCTCTCACCATCGCGGCCTCTCCCGTTGCGGAGCACAGGCTCCAGGTGCGCAGGCTCAGCAGTTGTGGCTCATGGGCCCAGTTGCTCCGCGGCATGTGGGATCCTCCCAGACCAGGGCTCAAACCTGTGTCTCCTGCATTAGCAGGCAGACTCTCAACCAGTGTGCCACCAGGGAAGCCCCATATCAAAAGCTTTTAACTATCAGATTTTGAAAGTTTCATAATATGTCAGAAATCTTCATCTTGATCAAACTAGAGAATTTCACCCAATTTATACATTGATCTCCTCTCTTTCTTTAAAATCTACTTAAGCATTTACCATACTTGCTTCATATATTACATCATTTCTTCCCCCTTTCCATTATCCTTCAAAGTCAATTGATTATTCTTGCTAAGTAATAATAAAGACCATAATAAAATGTATAATTCCAAAGAGTTACAAAAGCTAAAATAACGAAGTGGCCTACATTTGCAGATATGTAGTGGGTTTACGTGGCAATCTGGGCTACGTGAGAGGTGGCCTGAGTATGTCAATCATAGAGTGGGGCTGACCTGGTCATGTAGATTAATAGGAAGCATTCTTGTCTGTGCTCAAGGTCCTATGGTCACCATAGGCCACAGGAGACACTGAGACATCTGTTTGCTAAGCCATTAACCACATAGATTTAGCTGCAGTGCCACAAGCATTCCAAAACTCAACATCTAGCAACTGTTTGAAGCCCCGGGCTGTTTTCTCTGATGTCCCACATTCCTTTTCACTCCCTGTCTTACTTACTGGAACCTAATTCCTGCCATAAATGTAATAAGTCCCATTTCTTCAAGCCCTCAGCACAATGCTTATACTCAATTTACAATTTATCTCATTCTACATTGCATGACTCTTATCTTGCCTCTAGATTAACTCCTTGAGACTAAGACCAGGTATTTTCATCTTTATCTTCTCACTACTCCCCTGTCATCCCATTGTAGGTCCAGATGGTCCAGATGTTCACCAAAATATAAATAAAGTTGTGTTCCAGAACTTCTTCGGTTTTATCCTCCTCTGGGACCGCTAGAGCTGCACCACCCATTCTGGTTTATTTTAGGCTTGAGCACATAAGCCACATATGACTACATAGACATGTAAGCATTGTTTATACAGCAGAAGGGTGTCCACGTGTTTTTAACGAAGAGCAATATGATTAGAAATTCATGTGTGTAGAAGGCTAATTTTTTAATGACAACTGTAGAAGTCAGCACTTCCAAAAATTAATTTTTTCAGTAGTATAAAAGATGTCCAAAAATACTTTCTTCAACTTTATTTATGCAAAAGTGCCCTGCTGTAGAGTTAGTATTTGTGCCAATAGCATTAGCATTTATTGCTCACTTGTGACTGAGGCAGCAAGAATACAGTTATTTCTCATAAGGCATATTTGATGTGAGGATATATTTCAATTCAGGTTCCAAATTTATATGGCAAATGCTACTGAAATTCTTAACTTTCAACTTGATGAAACTTTCACAGCACCCGGGTGGATCCCAACATTGCCTGCTTAGAGTTTGGTCACATGGTTAGAAAGTTTAAATTAATTCTGTAAATAGTTTTATTGAGATATAATTGACATATAACATTGTATTTGTTTTAGGTGTACAAACACCTGATTTGGTATATGTATATATTACAAAATGATTACCAGAATAAGTTTAGTTAACATCCATCATCTCACATAGTTACACTTTTTTTTCCTTGCGATGAGAACTTTTAAGACCTACCTATTCCCTTAAAATTTCCTGGAAATTTTTCACAGGAAAACTGGTAGGAATGGTGGGTGGCCTATCTAGTATAGCTCCTGAGGACTGGGGTAGAGGGCATTTACTAAGTCAGGTCTGAAGAGAGTGCTGAAAGCCAAAGGCAGAAAATCCTGTCCAAATGGATTGTGCAATTACAAAGAATGTGTGCATAAATTAAAATTCAAGGGGATTGTCAAGACAGGCAGGCAAAGAAAATAAATGGGACAATTCTGGACAGTAAATGACAGGCCATCTGAATGAAAGCTGGTGACAGCTGGTATTGCCTGAGGCTGGATCTCACATTTTAGGGCTGATCTGATTCATTTAAGGAGTCTAGAATGGAGCAGACACTAAACTTCATATTCTGGCAAAGTTCCAGCAATACTGTGTCTGTAGTTCAGTCAGTTCCAGTCCAAATGGAAAGTTATGGGACAGATTGATTGGTCAGTCATTTCACATCACTGGTTTAAAGCAATTTATCATGTTATTTGGTATTATTTTATCCATCTTTCTTGTACTTGGGTTTCACTGAGTTTCTTTCATCTATGGGTTATAGTTTTTATCTAATTTGAAGTTTTCAGTCATTTTTTTCTTCAAGTATTTTTTTTCTGTCTCCCACACCCTTTTTTCAGAGACTCCAGTTACATGTATGTTAGGTTGCTTAAAGTTATATTACAGCTTCCCTGACACTGTTTTTTTTTAATCTGTGTGTTTCATTTTGGATTGTTTCTATTGTTATGCCTTCAGATTCACTAATCTTTTCTTTTTGAGTATTTCATCTGCTGCTAACTTCATGCAATATATTTTTCACCTCAGACATTGTAGTTTGCATCTAGGACTTTAATGTGGGTCTTTTAATCTTTCATATGTTGACTTAACATGCTCAATATTTCCTCTGTCTTCTTGAACATATGGAATAGTATCTGTTTTAATATCCCTGTCTACTACTTCTATGAATTGTGGTATTTCTGAGTCTAATTCTAGTAATTGATTGTTGTCTTCATTATAGATTGTATTTTCCTGGTTCCTTGCATTTTTGTAATTTTCTGATTAAATGCCAGGCATTGTGAACTTTACCTTGCTGGGGCTAGATATTTTTGTATTCCTATAAATATTTTTGAGATTTGTTCTAGAAATGCAGTTAAATTATTTATAAAAAGTTAAATCTTTTTGAGGCTTGCTCTTCAGCTTTGTTATGTAGGACTAGAGTTGCCTTTGGTCTAGGGCTAATTTTCCTTCACTACTGAGAACCATGAATTATAAGATTTTCCATTTTGTCTGGTATGAACTTGAACTATTCTTGTCCTTGTATGAGCTTTGAGAATTGTTTCCTTTGCTCCTTTCAGGTAGTTCTTCCCCAGACTTGTATGGTTTTCTTCCCTGTATGCACTGATTAGTATTCAGCTGAAAACTTGAGGGAGACTCTCTGAAATTCTCTAGAGCAGTCTCTCTGTGCAGGTCTCTCACCTCCAAGACTTCACCCTGTGAACTCTAGCCACTGTGGCTCCCTGGACTCTGTCTCCTTAATTTAAAGAGACTACCAGGCTCTGCTTGAGTTCTCTCTCCCTGTGTCATGACCTGGAAACTCTTTCTAGGCAGCATGCTAGGGTAATCATAGGGCTCACCTCTCTGGAGGATCACTGTCCTGCACTGCTTGATGTCCAATGTCTGAAAAGTATTGTTTTTTACATTTTGTCCATCTGGCTTTTTAGTTGTCTCAGGCAGGAGGGTACTCCAGGCCTTGTTACTACATTTTGCCAGAGAACTTATAAAGTCAACAGAACCACCAGTGGTTGCATGGACTGCATCTGAGCTCCTCCACATCCTGAGATTTACATGGCATTACATTTGCAAAGAATACAGCAGACCTAGAAACTTTATCCATTCATTCAGCAAGTATTTAAACACTGATAGAGATGGCTAGCTGTCCACTGCAATCTGCCGCCTTTCTATGTTACAGAATTGTCCTTGGGAAGTGGCTGCCAGGCCAGGGACTATGGTTTTCCAGACACCCCCGCCCCCCACACACACACCTTGCTTTCTCAGTGGCCATATGTCTAGTTTTCACCAATGAAATGTGAGTGGAAATGAGGTGTGTCATTTTTAGGGCAAGGATGTTAAGAAGCAGATATGTTTCTTTACACTCTTTCCCCTTCTGCTGACTGAATGCTGAGGATAACAAGTACCCTTGGAATGGTGAGGCCAAAACATGAAAGGAGTCTCAGTCCCTGAAATCACTGCATGGAGGGAAGCTGCCTGCCGGAAACACCTGTATTGATCAGCTAGGTGATGACAAAATAAACTTCCATTGTGTTAAGCTACTGCTATTTTGGGATTACTTTGTTAAAGCAGTGAGTGTTATCCTACTAATACAGGGGCCTACTGTGCACCAAGCAGTGTGTTAAATGCTGGATGTTCAATGAGAAACAAAAATGTAATAATCCCTAGCTCATGGATCTTAAAAGTTAGTCAAGAAAGATAAACAAGAAAAGAAACATATATATAGTCACACCCTGCAAAGCACCTCCCTAGTTCATGTGTTCCTAGTAGAATACATCTTGCTTTTAATACCTAAACTTCAAAGAATATATTTTCCTTTATACAGTGTTTTTGACTAACATTTGTATAGGAAATGTTTATACTTGTATCCTCCCCAAAGTCAATACAACAACACAACATTTTAAAACAAAATGATGTGTGTGAAAAATCTTGTATTGCATTTTGAATACAATTGGTAGGATATCAGAATCACAAACAGATATTTTTCCAATTTTTTATTTTCAAACATTTCAAATATGTAAATCAGAAAAGTTTAAAGAATACACATATATCTTTCATCTAGAGTCACCAACTGATAACATTTAGCCACTGTTTCATTTTTCTTGACACACACACACACACACACACACACACACACACACACACTGCTAAACCATTTGAAAGTAACTTGCAGGCACCGTGATACTTTACCTCTAAATACTTCAGTATTTATCTCCTGTGAACAAGGACATTCTCCTACATAATAAAATTACCACTATTACACCCAAGAAATTTAAAATAAATACACAGTATTATCTAACACACAGTCTATGCTGAAATCTCCCCTTTGCCTGTAGCTGATTTTAATTAACTTATTTATTATCTTTTTATCTCCAGAATAACTCCTGCTCCCCAATAGGTATAGGTCCGCTCCAGAACTAAACCAATCCCAACTTGATCTATAGATTCAGTGGGTTCCCAACCAAAATACCAGAAAATTATTTTATGAATATCAGCAAACTGATTCTAAATTTCATGTGGAGAGGAAAAAGACCCAGAATACTCAACATAACATTGCAGAAGAACAAAGCTGGGGGACTGATGCTACCTGACTTCAAGACTTACTATAAAGCTCCAGTAATGAAGACAGTGTGGTATTGGCAAAAGAGTAGACAAATAGATCAATGGAATGGAATAGAGATCCCAGAAATAGGCCCCCATAAATATAGTCAACTAATCTTTGACAAAGGGACAAAGATAATACAATGGAGCAAAAAATAGTCTCTTTAACAGGTGCTCTTGGAACAATTGGACATAACACATGCCAAAAATTAATACAGACACAGACCTTACACCTTTCACAAAAATTAACTCAAAGGATCACAGACTTAAATATAAAATGTAAAACCATAAAACTCCTGGAAGATAACATCAGAGAAAACCTAAGTGACCTTGGATTTGGCAGTCACTTTTTAGATACAACACTAAAGGCACATCTAAGAAAGAAATAATTGATAAGCTGGACTTCATTAACATTTAAAGACTTCTGCTCTGTAAAAGACAACATTAAGAGAATAAGAAGAGAAGTCACAGACTGGGAGAAAATATTTGCAAAAGACAGATATGATAAAGAACTATTATTCAAAATATAAAAAGAAATCTTAAAACCTAACAACAAGGAAACAATCTGATTTTTAAAAGGGCCAAAGATCTTTTTTAAAAAAATACTTAATTTATTTTGGCTACGCAGTTTGCCAGATATTAATTCCCCAACCAGGGATTGAGCTCGGGCCACAGCAGTGAAAACATGAAAGCACCAAGTCCTAACCGCTGGACCGCCAGAGAATTCCCATAAAAAGGGCCAAAGATCTTAGCAGACGTCTCACCAAAGAAGACATACGGATGGCAAATAAGCATATGAAAATATGCTCCAATATATACAATGGAATAATAAAAAATAATGAGATAATGCCATTTGCAGCAACATGGATGGACATAGAGATTATCATACTAAGTGAAGTAAGTCAGAAAGAGAATGACAAATATCATATGATAACACTAATATGTGGAACCTAAAATGTGATACAAATGAACTTATTTACAAAACAAAAACAGATTCACCGACATAGAAAACAAACTTCTGGTTACCAAGTGGGGAAAGGGGTGGGGGAGGATAAATTAGGAGTTTGGGATTAGCAGATACAAACTACTATATATAAAATAGATAAACAGGGACTTCCTTGGTGGCGCAGTGGTTAAGAATCCACCTGCCAATGCAGGGGACACGGGTTCCATCCCTGGTCCGGGAGGATCCCACATACCGCGGAGCAACTAAGCCCGTGCACCACAACTACTGAGCCTGTGCTCCAGAGCCCACTAACCACAACTACTGAGCCCACGTGCCACAAATACAGAAGCCCGAGTGCCTAGAGCCAGTGCTCTGCAACAAGAGAAGCCACCGCAATGAGAAGCCCACGCACCGCAACGAAGAGTAGCCCCGGCTCGCTGCACTAGAGAAAGCCCGCGTGCAGCAACGGAGACCCAACGCAGCCAAAAATAAAATAAATAAATAGATAAATTTATAAAAAAATAAAATAAAATAGATAAACAACAAGGTCCTACTATATAGCACAGGGAACTATATTCAATATCCTGTAATAAACCATAATGGAAAAGACTTTTTAAAATAAAATAAATAAATAGATAAATTTATAAAAAAATAAAATAAAATAGATAAACAACAAGGTCCTACTATATAGCACAGGGAACTATATTCAATATCCTGTAATAAACCATAATGGAAAAGACTTTTTAAAAAAGAAAAAGAAAGAAAACCTGCTCCACATCATATGTTGGGGAAAATGCAAATTGAAACAATAATACGATACCACTACACACCTATTAGAATGGCCAAAATCTGGGACACTGGCAACACCAAATGCTGGTAAGGATGTGGAGCAACAGGAATTCTCGTCCATTGCTGGTGAAAATGCAAAATGGTACTGATACTTTGAAAGACAGTTTAGGGGGTTCTTAAAAAATTCAACATACTCTTGCCATACCATCCAGCAATTGTGCTCCTTGGTAGTTACCCAAAGAAGTTGAAAAGTATGTCCATACAAAAACCTGCACATAGATGTTTATAGCAGCTTTCATAATTGCCAAAACTTGGAAGCAGCCAAGATGTCCTTCAGTAGGTGAATGGATAAACTGTGGTACAACCAGATAATGGAATATTATTCAGTGCTAAAAAGAAATGATTTATTAAGTCATGAAAAGACATGGAAGAACCTTAGATGTAAATTTCTAAGTGAAAGAAGCCAATCTGAAAAGGCTACATACTATATGATTCTAACTGTGTGATATCCTAGAAAAGACAATGGAGACAATAAAAAGATCAGTGGTAGTGGTATCTCTGTATGAGGTGGGAGTAGGTGGTACCTGCATTCCCAACATGGCCATCTCTTTGGTTAACAGCAGGCAATAGACCTCTCCTACAGCCTGGGCTCGAGAGTTAGACTCCCTGCTTGTGAACCCTAGCTCTGCCAATTATTACCTGTATGACTTTAAACTCATTACCTAATTATTTAGCCTCTCTAAGCCTAAGTTTCCCCATTAGTAAAGTGGACACAATGGTCCCTACCAGAGAATTATGAGTTGATGTACATAAAAAGCATGTTAATAGGTCTAGGATAAAATAATAGCTACCATTTACTGCATGCCTACTTTCTTTTAAAAAAATAAATTTATTTATTTATTTGTTTGTTTTTATTTTTGGCTGTGTTGGGTCTTCGTTGCTGTGCACGGGCTTTCTCTAGTTGCGGAGAGCAGGTGCTACTCTTCGTTGCGGTGCGCGGGTTTCTCATTGCGGTGGCTTCTCTTGTTGCGGAGCATGGGCTCTAGGAGCACGAGCTTCAGTAGTTGTGGCTCGCAGGCTCTAGAGCTCAGGCTCAGTAGCTGTGGCGCAGGGGCTTAGTTGCTCCGTGGCACGTGGGATCCTCCCGGTCCAGGGCTCGAACCAGCGTCGCCTGCATTGGCAGGTGGATTCTTAAGCATTGCTCTACCAGGGAAGCCCCTGCATTCCTACTTTCAAACGATGGCTCTCCTTGTCAATGTCTCCTTGCAGGCCCCAGGAGGGCATATGCGCATGACAGATTCTCCTCTGGAGTCTGTGCCCTGAGCTACACTTCAGTTTAGGTATTGAAACAATATGTATTCTTTAGTGTCTGACTTCTTGCACTTAGCCCAATGTTTTAACATTTTATTATAAAATGTTCAGTCATCAAGAAGGGAAAACCAGGGTGCCCGAGCATTTATTTTGTGTTGGGAAAGGGCTGCTTTCTGTGGAGCAACAGCATGGAAATAGCTCATCACAAGTAAGGAACAGCAGCAGGATGACACAGAAATGATACATCTGTACCTAGGCTTGGCCTCCATCTGTGTCAGCATCTTCCTCCAAACCTGGGACATTGCTGAACCAGCTGGTGGCCTTTGGGCTCTGATGATTTTTCTCTCCTCTGACCTTGATTGTCTCTCTCTGTCACATACTGTACTCAACACATTTCTTTAGTGCTTCACAAAGGCAGATGACAGATAGAACTCCAACAGACCATGGAGGAAATCAGATGTACATGGAAACTAGAAAAACACAGTAGAGGGATGCATGATCATTAAAACAAAAGATAATTAAATCCTGGTTGACAAAAAGAAGAGAGTCAAAGAACCAATATTTAAGGGGCAAACAAAGGAAAGGAAGTCTGTAAAGAGACTGAGAAGGAAAGATCAGAGAAGTGGGAGATAAATCTGGAGAGAGTTGGATCCTAGAAGCAAAGGAAGTAAGGGTTTCAATAAGAGGGACATGTCAAGAGTATCCAACTAAAATGAAGTATTTATTATTCAGAGTAAGAATTCTTCATATATTCAAGCTTTATGTCCTTTGAGAGATATATATTGGATTACCTCATCAATCTTCTCTCACTTCACTCTAGAAGCTCTCGCAACCAGGCCTCACCTCTGCAGGCAGGAGATTAGAAGAGTCATCTCTGCTAAACCTGACCGCGTGAAAAGGAAAACTTTGAAAATACTGACAATGGGGGTTCCCCAAGGACATAGCTCGGCCATATCATCCACTGAGATGCTCAGAATGGATTAGACCCACTTAGGAGCTCAGTGCTTCCAATTCACTTTTGTCTGTTTTATTTATTTATTATTTAACAACATTTGCCTTTTTTTTTTTTTTTTTTTGCGGTACGCGGGCCTCTCACTGCTG
>NC_041215.1:104902814-104921176 GCF_002837175.3 Physeter macrocephalus
CCATGTCCCCTGCATCGGCAGGCGGACTCTCAACCACTGCGCCACCAGGGAAGCCCCATTTGTCTTTTAAAAAATATTTATTTATTATTTATTTATGTTTGGCTCTGTTGGGTCTTAGTTGTGGTGCATGGGCTTCTCTCTAGTTGTGGCTTATGGGTTTTCTCTTCTCTAGTTGTGGCGCGCAGGCTCCAGGGCGCATGGGCTCTGTAGTCTGCGCATGCAGGCTCTCTAGTTGAGGTGGGTGGCTTAGTTGCCCCACAGCATGTGGGATCTTAGCTCCCTGACCAGGGATCAAACCCACATCCCCAGCATTCTAAGGCGGATTCTTTACCACTGGACCGCCAGGGAAGTCCTTGTCTTTTTGTTTTAAAATCAACTTTATCAGGATTCCCTGGCGGTCCAGTGGTTAGGACTCTGTGCTTTCCCTGCTGAGGGCCCAGGTTTGATCCCTGCTCGGGGAACTAAGATCCCCGCAAGCTGCACCATGCGGCAAGAAAAAAAAAATCAAATTTATCAATGTGTAATTTATATAAATAAATATGTTTTAAGCGTACAGTTCAGTGACTTGACAAATATATATTTCCATGTAACTATAGTACAATCAATCTACAGAATATTTCCATTACTCCAAAATTTCCTCATGACTTTTTACAATCAACACTTCTCCCAGGCAACCACTGATGAACTTTCTGTCACTATAGATTTGTTTTGTCTGTTCTAAAAATTTTTTTATAAATAAACCATACAGTGTGTACTTTCTGTGTACCTGGATTCTTTCACTCACACAGTGTTTTCTGCACAAACCTTTTGTTATAGATTGGTCAATCACAAAGCAAAGCTGCGAGAATTTTACAGTGACATATGTCTACAGTTACATATATCTACCACTAGATTATACCATTACATCCTACAACACTTGCTTTACCACATCCATTTTTCCATTTGCCTGTCAATCCATCTTATTTTTGATGTATTTTAAAGACATCAGCACAATTTCCTTAAATACTTTAGCATGATGTTGGGCATAATTATCCATGTTGTTGCATGGATCAGTTGTTTCTTCCTTTTTACTGCTGACTACTATTCCATTATACGAATATATTTAACATGGTTTATTCATTTGCCTGTTGTTGTTTTTTTAAAATTTATTTATTTATTTGGTTGCACCCAGTCTTAGCTGTGCAGGCAGGCTCCTTAGTTGTGGCATGCAAACTCTTAGTTGCGGCATGCATGTGGGATCTAGTACCCTGACCAGGGATTGAACCCAGGCCCCCTGCATTGGGAGTGAGGAGTCTTAATCACTGCACCACCAGGGAAGTCCTTATCCATATGCCTGTTGATGAATATTTAAGTTATTCCCAGTTTTGGGTTATTATTAGCAAAGCTGCTATAAACATTCATATGCAAGTCTTTGTATAGATATATGCTTTTATTTCTCTTGAGTAAGGACTTAAGAGTGCTTTTGCTTGGTTATATGCTAAGTGTACTCTATAGCAAATAGCCAAACTGGTTTCCAAGTTGTATTATGTTACATTTCTGCCAGCAATGTATTAGAGTTGTTATTTCACATTCACACTGATTCTTTGTATTGTCAGATGTTTTGATTTTAGCCATTCCTGTAGGCTTTTAATTTTTATTTCCCTGATAACTAATGATATTGAATAGCTTTTCATGTACTTATTGGCCATTGTGTATCCTATTTTGTGAGGTGTCTGTTCAAATCTTTTGCCCATTTATTTTATTTTATTATTTTAAACTATTTATTTATTTATTTATTGGCTGCACCAGGTCTTAGTTGCAGCACGCAGGATCTTCGTTCAGCACGTTTAGTTGTGGCATATGGGCTTCTTAGTTGCAGCATGAATGTGGGGTCTAGTTCCCCGACGAGGGATCAAACCTGGACCCCCTGAATTGGGAGCATGGAGTCTTACCCACTGGACCACCAGAGAAGTCCCCTCTTTTGCCCATTTAAAAAATGGGTCATTTGTTTTATTATTCAGAGTGAGAATTCTTCATATATTCAAGCTTTATCTCCTTTGAGAGATATATATTGAAAATATATTTTCCTGGTCTATGGCTTGCCTTTTCATTTTCTTAATGAGGGTCTTTTTTTTTTATGGACAGGAATTTTATTTTTTATTTTTAAATTTTTATTTCTTTTTATTTTTTGGCTGCACTGAGCAGCATGTGGGATCTTAGTTTCCCAACAAGAGATGGAACCCACTCTCTGCAGTAGAAGCACAGAGTCGTAAACACTGGACCACCAGGGAAGTCCTATTTTTATTTTTTTAATGAGGGTCTTTTGAAGAACAGATTTTTGATGGATACCAATTTGTAAATGTTTTCTTTTATGATTTGTGCTTTTTTATGTCCTAAGAAACCTCCGCCTACCCCAAAATTTCAAAGATTTTCTTCTAAGAATTTTGTAGTATACAGCAATGAAAATCAATTAACTATACAGACATACAACACAATAAATCTCAACGAACATAATGTTGAGCATAAAAAGGAAGGCACAAAAGAATATGGTTTATTTTCATTCATATAGAGTGCAAAAATAGTCAAAACTAAGCTATACTGTTTAGAGATGCATATGTAAGTGGTAAAACTTATAAAGTCAAGAAAATCATTATCTCCAAAGTTGGGATAGTGGTTACCTCTAGGGGGAGGAAGTGGGTTATGATCAGGGAGGGACACACAGGGGACCTCTGAGATGTTTCTGTTTTGTGCCTTGGGTGGTGGTTACATGGATGTTTGATTTATAATTCTTTATTAATGTGTGTATTTGTTTCATACACTTTTCTGAATTCTTTTACATTTCACAGTTTTAAAAAATTCAAGGAGCCCTAACTTCATTATATTTCTTAACTCTGGGATTAAAAAAAAGAAAAGAAAACCTCAATAGAAGGGTTAGAAAATAGAAGTGTCCCAAAAAGTAGAGGTAAAGGACAGAGAAAAAAGGAGAAAATAGAACAAAAAATACAGAGCAAGTTAAGGAGGGACAATAGAAAGAAAGAAAGAAAGAAAGAAAGAAAGAAAGGAAGGAAGGAAAGAAGAAAGAGCGAGCAAGAAAGAGGAAAGGGAAAAGAAACAGAGAGAAAGAGGGAAAGGGAAAAGAAACAGAGAAAAATGGGTAGGACAAATCACCAGCTAAATGCTTAAAGTCTTCTAGAACTGAAGGATGATTTCCAGATTGAAGACTGAGTGCCTAGCATAGTGAATGCAAATTGTGGATGTACAGCATATACTGTGAAATTTCAGAATACTAAGAACAGTGAGAAGATGCTACACACTTCTTATATTAGTCGGGGTTCTCCAGAGAAATAGAACCAATAGGGTATAAGGAGATTTAAAGAAAGAGATTTATTATGAGGGATCGGCTCATTGGTTTTGGGATCTTCGTCCCACGATCTGCAAGCTAGAGGCCCAGGAAAGCCGGTGGTGTAAGTCCCAGTCCAAGTCTGAAGGCCCAAGAACTGGGAACACCAATGTTTGAGGGCAGGGGAAGATGGACATCCCAGCTAAGGAAGAGATAGAACTCATGCTTCCTCTGCCTTTTTGTTCTATTCAGGTCCTCAAAAGATTGGATGATGCCCACCACTCTTCTTTACTGAATCTACCAATTCAAATGCTTATCTCTTTTAGAAACATTCTCACAGACACACCCAGAAATAATGTTTTGCCAGCTCTCTGGGCTTCCCTTAGCCCAGTGAAATTGACACACAAAATTAACGATCACAATTCCAGAGAGGGGAGTGGGGGAAAAGTTCACATATAAAAATAGGAATGAAAATGTCTTTGGATGATTCAATAGCAAAACTGATAGAAGACAATGGGAGAAATGCTTTCCTCATTCTGAAAAAAACATATTCCCAGTCTAGAATGTCTATGCCCAGAATGAAGATAATAAAGACATTTACAGACTGTAAATTCTCACCCATTTTCAGGAAACTACGGTGGGATGCTGCTGAAGCATAATGAGAGAACAAACCAAGAAAGAGAAAGACATGGAGTCCGTGATACAGAAGATAAACATAAAAAGGAGATAAAAGGAATTTCCAGGCTGATGGTTAAGGGAGATCCCAGGATGACAGCTGGATACTCTGTGTAGAGGATAACCAGCACAGAATGGAGCATGTCCAACAGCTTTGGAAGTCACTTCTCCAGGAACCTGACATTAATTATATACCTTATGTGTCAATAAATTGAAGCAAGCTTTGGATAAGTGACAAAGAGTCTAGGGTTGAATTACTTAGAAAACCAAACAAAACAAGACAATTATTAACTCCAGGGAAAACTAAAAGGAATGCAGGGAAGGAAAAGTAATCATAGGTTCTTACATGACTTTTCTATGACTAACATTTGTATGATTATAATAGCGTAAGTACTAAAATTGATCTAATCAAAATCAGAATATAACTATCTTGGGAACATGGTGATATTAGAAAGGTTGGAGGGAACATCAAGTGGAGTTTATGGAAAAAGAGAGCTATAGTCTCATTTTGTATAATACGAAGTCAATAGGAAATACTCAAACCTAAAAAAATCAAGAAGTAACAATGTAAGCATGTTATTTAGAAACACAAATAAAATAATCATCTAAAAGAAGTGGAAGGTTGCCTCTGGAGAAGGGCTAACTAGATGCAGGAAAATCACTTTATTAAATTCAGCATTCATTCATGGTTAAAAAAATAAATTCTGTTCCTTCTTTCCTTCCCCTCTTCCTTCCTGATAATCCAGCCTTAAAGCCCCCCACATAGTGGCAGAATAGTCATCCAAGCAGAGTGGCTGTCTGGTATGCAGTATTAGAGCCCAAACAAGCTGTGGGAGTATCTATGGGGGGATAGAGGGGAGGCAGGAGTGGTTATCTCAAAGGTATTTTAGCCATTTATACTTCCTCTTCTGGGAATTGTCTATTTATATATCTTTTCCACAGCCTCCATAATAAGCATTTCTCTTAATTGTAAGAGTTTATATAAACTATACACACACACACACACACACACACACACACACACACACACAATTAGCAGGATTTTTCAAGGTTCATCCATATTATGCCATGTATCAGTACTTTATTCTTTTTCATGACTGAATAATATTTCATTGTATGAATATAACATGTTTTGTTTAAATATTCATTATTTGATGGACATTTGCGTTGTTCTTGGCTATAATACTACTATAAGCATTTGTGTATAAGTATTTTCATGGACATATGTCCATTTCTTTTGAGTTTATACCTAGGAGTAAAATTGCTGGTTCATATGGTAACTCTATGTTTAATCATTTGTGGAACTGCCTGGCTGTTTTCCAAAGTGATTGCTCCATTTCACATCCCCACTAGCATTATATGAGGGTTCCAATTTCTCCACATCCTTACCAACACTTGTTATTATCTGACTTTTTGATTCTAGCCATCCTAGTGAGTATTAAATGGTATCTCATTGTGGTTTTGATTTGCATTTCCTTGATGACTAATGATGTTGAATATCTTTTCATGTGCTTATTGGCTATTTGTATATTTTCCTTGGAGAAATATCTATTCAGATCCTTTGCCCATTTAAAAATTCTTTTATTTATCTCTTTATTATTGAGTTGTAAGAGTTCTTTATATATTCTGGATACAAGTCCCTTATTGATACAGGGTTTGCAAATATTTTCTCCCATTCTGTAGGTTGTATTTTCATTTTCTTGATTGTGTCATTTGAAGCACAAAAGGTTTTGATTTTGAGGAAGTCAAATTTATCTATTTTTTCCCTTGTTGCTGAGGCTTTGGGGGTCATATCTAAGAATCCTTTGCCAAATCCAGTATCATTAAGTTTTACTCCTATATTTTCTTCTAAGAATGTTATAGTTTTAGCTCTTACATTTAGGTCTTTGATTCATCTCAAATTGATTTTTATATATGGTATGAAGTAGTGGTCCAACTTTATTCTTTGGTATGTGGAAATCCATTTGTCCCAGCACCATTTGTTGAAAAGACTATTTCCCCCCATTGGATAATCTCAGTACTCTTGTCTAAAATCAGTTGACCATACATATATGGGTTTATTTCTGGGCTCTTAATTCTGTTTCATTGATCTATATATCTATCCTTGTGCCAGTACCACACTACTTTATACTTCTTATGTTAAACTTATTCCTAAGTTTAGATGCCCTTTCTAAAGTTGTGAAGTCCCCTTTTATCCCTAGTTTGTTGAGTGTTTTTATCATGAAACCATGCTGGAATTTGTCAGATGCTTTTTCTGTGTCTATTGCAATGGTCATGTGAATCCTATTTTTTATTCTATTGATATAATGTATTACATTAATTGATTTTCAGATGTTAAACCAATCTTGCACTCCTGGGATAAATCCCACTTGGTTATGGTGGATAGTTGTTTTTACATGTTGCTGGATTCTGTTTGCTAATATTTTGTTGAGGGCTTTTGCATCCACATGCACAAGATATTGGTCTGCGCTTTCCTTTGCCTGCGAGGTCTTTGTCTGGTTTTGGTATCATAGTAGTAATGGCCTGATGAGTTGGGGAGTGTTCCTTTCTTGTTATGGGCTGAATTGTGTCCTACTCCTCTACCCCTACCCCCAGTTCATATGTTAAAGTCCTAACTCCTAGTACCTCACGATGTTACTGTAGTCATAGATAAGGTCTTTAAAGAGGCAAAGTTAAAATGAGGCTATTAGGGTCGGCCCTAATCCAATATGACTAGTGTCCTTATAAGAAGAGAACACACAGAAGGACACTAAGGATGTGTGCATACAGAGGAAAGACCATGTGAGGACACAGCAAGAAGACTGCTATCTAAAGTCCAGGGTAGAGGCCTCAGAAGAAACCAAACTTACTGATGTCTTGACTTTGAACTTCTAGCCTCCAGAACGGTGAGAAATAAATTTCTCTTGTTTAAGTCACCTAGTCTGTGGTATTTTGTTATGGCAATCCTAGCAAACTAACACACTCCTCTTCTGTTTTTTGAGAGTTTGTGAAGAATATTCTTCCTTAAAAGTTTGGTAGAATTTACAAATGAAGCTGTCTGGGCCTGGGCTTTTCTTTGTGGGTAGATTTTTAAATTTTTTCACTTTGTATAGGTCTACTCAAATTGTCTATTTCTTCTTGAGTCAGTTTTGATAGTTTGTGTCTTTCTAGGGATTTGTCCATCTAGGTTATCTAATTTGTTGTAGTACAATTATTCATAGTGTTCCTTTAAAGTCCTTTTTATTTCTGTAGGGTCAGTAGTAATGTACCTGCTTTCTTTTTCTTCTTTTTTTAAATATATAATTTATTTTTTATTTTTTGAATTATATTATATTTATTTATTTATACAGCAGGTTCTTATTAGTTATCTATTTTATACATATTAGTATATATATGTCAGTCCCAATCTCCCAATTCATTCATTCTCTCTCTTTCATTTCTTTCTTTTTTTTTTTTTTTTTTTTCTCTGATGTGGGCCTCTCACTGTTGTGGCCTCTCCTGTTGTGGAGCGCAGGCTCCGGACGCGCAGGTTCAGCGGCCATGGCTCACGGGCCCAGCCGCTCCTCGGCATGTGGGATCTTCCCGGGCCAGGGCACGAACCCATGTCCCCTGAATCGGCAGGCGGATTCTCAACCAGTACGCCACCAGGGGAGCCCTCTCTTTCATTTCTGATTCTAGTCATTTGAGTCTTCTTTTTCTCTTGGTCAATGTAGCAAAAGGTTTGCAATTTTGTTCACCTTTTCAAAAAATCAGCTTTTGGTTTAATTGATTTTCTCTATTGTTTTTTGATTCTATATTTTATTAATTTCCACTTTAATCCTTTTTTAAAAATTTATTTATTTCATTTATTTATTATTTGCTGCATTGGGTCTTTGGTTGCTGTGAGTGGGCTTTCTCTAGTTGCAGTGAGTGGGGACTACTCTTCATGCAGTGTGCCGGCTTCTCATCCTGGTGGCTTCTCTTGTTGCAGAGCACGGGCTCCAGGCACGGGAGCTTCAGTAGTTGTAGCACGTGGGCTCAGTATTTGTGGCTCACAGGCTCTAGAGCACAGGCTCAAGTTGTGGCGCACAGGCTTAGTGGCTCCACGGCATGTGGGATCTTCTCGGACCAGGGCTCGAACCCATGTCCCCTGCATTGGCAGGCAGCTTCTTAACCACTGCGCCACCAGGGAAGCCCATTCCACTTTAATCTTTATTATTTTCTTCCTTCTGGCTGCTTTAGGTTTAATTTCCTCTCCTTTTACCAATACACATATATTAATTTCTATATGTTATAGGCACAACAATCTATTATATTATTTTATACAATTGCTTTTACAATCAGTTGAGTAGGAAAAATGTTCATTTATACTGTCTCATAATTATATAACTGCCTTTTCTTTTTTTTATTAATTTTTATTGGAGTATGGTTGCTTTACAATGTTGTGTTAGCCTCCACTGCACAACAAAATGAATCAGCCATACACATACAGATATCCCCTCCCTTTTGGACTTCCCTCCCATTTAGGTTACCATAGTGCATTAGGTAGAGTTCCCTGTGCTATACAGTATGTTCCCATCAGTTGTCTCTTTTATATATAGTACCAATAATGTATATGTGTCAATCCCAGTCTATAACTGCCTTTTCTGATGTTCTTTTCTTTTTTTCGTATGAATTTGAATTACTGTCTGGGGTTATTTGCTTTCACCCTGAGGAATGTCCTTTAGTATTTCTTGTATTTCTTGTGAGGCAGGTCTGCTAGCACAAATTCGCTCAGTTTTTGTTTATTTGGGAAAATTTCACCTTATTTCACCAACTTACTTTCATAAGATTGTTTCTTGGATGGAGCACTTTGAATATGTTATCTCATTGCCTTCTGGTTTCTCTTGCTTTTCCTGAGAAGTCATTTATTAATCTTACTGGCATTTATTTGTAAGTAATGAGTAATTTTTCTTTTGCTGCTTTCAAGATTTCTTCCTTGTCTTTGACTTTCAGCATTTTTTCTCTATTGTGTCTGTCGATCTCTTGCATCTATCCTGTTTGGAATTTGTTGAGTTTCCTGGATATGTAAGTTATAGTTTTTCAATAAATTTGGAAAGTTTTTAGCCATTATTTCTTTGGATTTTTTTGTGCTCCTTCTTTACTCTCCTCTCCTTTTAGCACTCCTATTATGCACATGTTCGTGTGCTTAATGATGTTCCACATTTCTCTGAGGCTCTTTACATTTTTCTCTGTTCTTTGGCTTGCATAATCCCTATCCATCTACCTTCAAGTCAGCTTATTCTTTCTTCTGCCAGTTCAAGTCTCCTGTTAAGCCCCTAATGAAGTTATTTCAGTTATTGTACTTTTCAACTCCAGAGTTTCTATTTAGTTCAATTTTATGATTTCTGAGTCACATTCCCGTTCTAGGGGCTGAATATCTATTGATATTTTCTATTTGGTATGACACTGTCATCATACTCTAACCATGTTTTTCTTTAGTTCTGTGAACATGTTTATAATAGCTATAATACTTTGAATTTTTTTTTTCTGATAAATCCAACATCCTGTTGCTCTTAAAGCAGTTTCTGTTGCCTGCTATTTTTCCAATGTATGGGTCATACTTTCCTGTTTGCTTGCATGCCTCATAACTTTTTGTTGGAAACTGGACATTTTAGATAATGTATTGTAGCAACTCTGGGTACTTGTTTCCTCCCCACTCCCCACCCTCTCCACCCTCTCCAACTTCCTTATTGTTATTTGCTTGTACATATATTGTTCTACAAATAAATCCAATCAAAATCTGGCCCCTTTGAAGCAAAAGTTTATGAGGTCAGTGTCTAATATTTGTCTTACCCCAGGAGGGCTTCCCTCAGCTGTCTTTATCTTTGATTCTTTCCTGCAAACTAGCCAGTTTACAATTTAGCTCATATCTTGAATCTCCTCCCAATTGCCTATCACCATAACCTCCAGGTTTTTGAGAGCACCCTTTGGCTTGTATTTCTCCATGCTCTGTTGCAAATGAAGTCAGTTTCTATGGGAAGAGATTAAGAGCTGTTTTATGGAACCATCCATAAAACATCCCCGGTGGGGGGCACAATCACAGAGTCTGGGCTTTGGAGCAGGTGGTGGAACAATGGCAAGCTTCTCTCAGACTCACATCCCTGTTCTAGAGGCTGAATTCTAGGTGAGGATGCGGTAGCAGCCAGAGGTTCTCTTGCCTTTTTTGTTCTGGCTTGAACCACTACTACAGCAGCTGAGATAAGGGTGATTAGGACCCCAGTATTCTCAGCGCTCCAGCCCAAGGTACAGCCTCTGTTGCATGAGTGGGGCTGGATGGAAGAAAGAATCCTCCATCTCTCAACCACATTTATACAGGACTTAGGCTCTGTATCAGGTAGCCAGGGGCAGGCAGAGTGAGAATTGTTGACATCTGCCCCTCCCACTGGGAGCCTGGGAAGAGGAGGCCCAGTGCTCCCGGTTTAAAGACAGAGTGGGGACTCTGCCTTGCAGTTGAGAGGGCAAAGAGAGGAAGAGGGCTTGGTTGAAATACCACAGATTCTCACCTTTCTGACCAATTTTTCCTAGATTTTCTTGAATAGATATTTATTTGCTCTTTTAGGAATATTTCCAAGGCTTTAAATGGTTGTTTTTCCTTGTCTTAAAATAATTTTCATCAGTTTCATTAGGGAGTGGGTCAGCAGAGCGCCTCATGCTGTCACGCGGTGGTGAATTTTTCTTGGTATTATTTTTGCAACTTTCTTGTAAGTTTAAATATATTTAAGAAAAGTTTAGAAACTTTAAAAAAATCACAAGAAAGTAGTTACGAGGAATAAAGCATAAAGCGCTTTTACATATGCTCTTTATTATTTTTCCAAGACATCCGTAACAAACACTAGAAGTGCTGTTAAGGAGCAGGACCCCACGCGGCCTTCCCGTGGAACAGGCCTCCCCCGCCATTTCCTCTGCTTTAGCTGCTCTCTGAAGTATCAAGATAATAGTATTTGACGCACATTTCCTGAGTTGTTTTGCAGATGTAAAACCCCCCCCTTCAACAAACGGAAGATGTTAACTATTTGACGACCATGAGCACAGAGCCCCAGGCCTCCTGAGGCCTAAGGACTGATCATGTTCACCCCGTGACACCACCCCACTACCTCACCATCAGCCAATCAGAGAACTGTGCACGAGCTGATCACGTATCCTGCGACACCTCCACCCCCTACTTGGCTTTTTTAAGTGCTTTGCGGAAACCCTTTGGGGAGCTCCAGGCTTTTTAGGGAACGGGCCCCCTCCTCTTCTTCATGGCCTTGCAAAAAACCTTTCTCTGCTCCAAACTCCAAGGTTTCCGTTTGTTTGGCCTCACTGTGCTCTTGGATACAAGAACTTGTGTTCCCAGTTTGTTCTGTCCATAATGACAAGTAGATCTGCGTAGTTAGGCAACCACCCAGAGTTCACAGCAAGCCCAGTCAGAGCGGCTGTAAACAGGAAACAGCAGGCAGGCGGGTTTGAACAGCACGGCAGTGTTTCAACTCAAAGGGCTGGTGAGTGGGGGGGTGGTCTCTGGGTCTAACACAGTGAATGTCAGACCATCAACCTTTTAGAGGGTTAAAGCTTTTGTACGATGCGAGAGAAGAGCAGGGTGAGCAAGGCGAGCGCATGCGGGACTGGGCAGCAAAGCCACATCCTCTTTCAGGCTTTCGGTTTCTTTGCCTCCATCTTGCCTGCGATTTTTAGGTATCAGAGGAGTTAAGTCTTGACGTGTCGCAGCCAAAGAAGAGCCTAGCCGCGGGCAGGACGGTACGTGCCCGCGCGGGACCCCGCAGCTCCCCACCCTCCCCAGCTCCCCGCCGGATGCCGGGCCCCGCATCCTCTCGCGTTCCCGGACTGGCGCTTCCTCGCACTCGGCCTGGGCAGGGGGTGCCTGACAGGGGCCAGGGGAGGGGTGGGCCTTCTGGCAGGTGACTCAATCCCGCCGATCTCTTATCTCCGATTTGCCCCGCGGGCACCAGGCGGGCTGGAGCGCCCCCGCTCCGATTCTCTGGAGGGGCGCTTGAGTCTTCCGGGATTCCGGTGCGGTCGGAGCGGCGGATCGCCCAGACCCAGTGACTCTCGCCCCAAACGGAAGCACTAGAAAACGGGCCGTGAGCTTTGTCCTGCCTAAGGACACCGGGGACCTGCCTAAGAACATCCTGAGGGTTGCTCAATTCCGGGGGAGACCTGCTCGAAAGATCTGGCAGTCTTCCTTTGGCAAAGTTGATGAGAACTAGGACTTTTTGTGCAGTAGTGTGTCTTGGCGGAAGCAACAGGAGAGGCAAGAATTTTTACTCTCTCTGGTGAAGTAGGTCAGAGTTCCTATTTCTTAAAGCAATGAGATGCGTATTTTGGCAAATTGGAAGAATAGCTTGCCTTGGGAAGGTTCGGAATGACTGACTGATAAAAGATTTTTTTGTAAAGCCTTGACATAAACTTGTCCTCCCCGCCGCCACCCTTTTTCCCTTCAAAAGGTCTGGGGAATGTCTGGTCAGGGCATATTCTTTTAAAATATTAACAGTGGAATGCAATAGAACAAAGACCATTGAAATTCAGAACATATTTTTGGTTCAAGTAACAGGAAGTAAGTTCAAGGACGCTAAAGCTCTTGAATGTTTTCATTTGTTGACATTTGAAATTTATTTACGAAACGAGAGGTTGTGCCAGTAGGGAACCTGTTGGACACAGACAGACCATGATAATCTAAAACTAAGACCAGACGGGTCTCTGGCAGGCTTGACCTGCTTCAGATAAGAGATTTTATAGAAGAGAAACTGAATTTTTGGTAATTTCCCTCCGGTGGTTCCTCTAAATAATCTTTAAAAAGTTTCATGGGGAGAGGCTAAAAACTTGGGCCAACTCCAAAATTAAAAAAAAAAACAAACGCGAGAGAGACTCGGGTTTGGAAGGGACTTTTGAATGTGTCTGCCATGCAGAAGTTGCATTTTTAATATTAATACTTATTTTACTTACAGCTTCTGGGTTGGACGTCCTGATTAAAATGGCTTTTCCTAACGACTTATTGTTTAACATTTGTTTGCTCTCGAAGGTGAATCCACCTGCAGGCCCGCAGGGGCTGGGTGCCCCTTGCCCCCTGCCCGCTGGGAATCTTGCGCGACTGGAGTGTCGGGAGGGTAGTCGGCGGCAGTTTTTTTTGAGCGGTGGCCGAGGGCCGATTGGCAGCTGAAATGGAAGTAGGTTTGATCCCTGGGGGCAGGCGGGTCCCAGCCTGGCTCTCAGGGGTGGCGGAGCGCAGCGGCCATGCGCACTGGTTCCTGACCTGACGCAAGTAATTACCCGCAATGCCAGGTGGGCTCTTTGCCCACACAAGGGAGAGTTTACTTTCTGGAGGGACACCCGTGTGTTCTTGTGGAGTTTTTAAGGTGTAGGGGGAGGGTTCTGGAGCAGGAAGTTTTGTTTGGGCTGTGCGTTCCTGGCGGGCTGCTAGGAGGAAGCGCACAGAGGCTTTATGCTTGCCTTGGAAGCCGCCTCTTGGCGCCTGCGATGCTCTCCTCCGGTTCCTGGTCGTGTCTGGAGTACAAGTAAATCCCCTACATACAAACCGGAGCACGTTGGTTAAGTCCAGCGTTAGCCTAGGTATCCAACTAACACAATTGGGTATATAGTACTGTGCTGTAATAGGTTTATAATACTTTTCACATAAATAATACATAAAAAACAAAGACAAAAAATAAAACATTTTTAATCTTACAGTATAGTACCTCGAAAAGTTCAGTAGTACAGTACAACAGCTGGCACAGGGGCTTGCATCGAGTGGACTTCCTGGTCTTGAAATAAAGATACTGTACTACTGTACTTTATACAGTACTGTACCATAAAGTATACAAAAGTATAACCACTTATCGAAGTGCACGCATGTATGCCAGACACCTGAACTAACTTACGTGATTGGACACGCCAACGCACGTTCGCACCTTCGAAAGTTTGCAACTTGAAGGTTCGTATGTAGGGGACTTACTGGAAATATTTCCAACTCTGGTTTTCTGGAGCGTCAGGTCCGATCGTGTCCGGCGGCAAGGGTGGGCGAGGTTCCCGGCGGAAGTCATTGGGAAGAGCAGGCGGCTGCCCAGGGGTGAATAGACGAAGAACTCTTTCCCCCGACCTGCGCCCCCTGCTGGCGTCGCCCTCAGCTCTGGGGGCGTCGGGGCACTGTCCCCTGATCCCGGCAAAAAAGGCTTGAGTCTCCCGCTTTCATCCTTTCCTTGAGCCTCCTTGGGACTCACCCACAGCACTCCAAGTCGCCAGGAGTGTCTTTCGCTTTTTACAATCTCAGGAATGAATTCTTTTTGGTTATTTCTTCCTTACAGGACCCCAAAGGCTAATTAAACTCGTGTTTATGGACTGAAATGCCTCCTTTCCTTTAATTCAGTATAATTCAGTATAAATATATATTGTACTCTTCAAGGCCAGGCAGAGTTCTGGGTGCTGGGAACATAGAGATGGATCTGAACTTGTTTTTTTTTTCCCCCACAGAGAAAAAAACCACGGAGTGGTTGGGGAGACCCAGCAAAATTACCTGCAAAGTTAACTTGGATTCAAGGCAGCCTAGAAAAGGGTCTAGAATCAACAGTCTAGAATGGGAGGAGGCCAGTTGGGCCAGGCTGGGGAAGTGGTAACAGATTACAGAGTAAATCAGTTATGTAAGAAACACTATGATTGAAATGACCTGTTTCTCCTTTATATTCAGCTACTGCCACCTCCTCGAGAAAGACTTCACAGCCATCCATAGAGGAAGTAAGGATTCCCTTCCTCTATACTTTCCTATACTCAGGGTCTATCTTTGCACTTACCAAAGGATTGCACTTAACACTCTGTATTGTAATATTTTTTCTCTTAAAAAATTTTCAGTCAAATTGTATTATAATTATCTGGGTTAAAATACATGCAAAGTAAATAGAGAAAGCCTGCAGGGGTCCATTCCCTAAGATAACCAAAAGTTGCAGTTTATTGTCTTTTCAGACATTTATGCACTTAAATACAGTCTAAGTATTTTTTTTTTTAAAACAAATTTTATTTATTTTTGGCTGCGTTGCGTCTTTGTTGCTGCGCGCGGGCATTCTCTAGTTGCGGCGAGCGGGGGCTACTCTTCCTTGCGGTGCGCGGGCTTCTCATTGCGGTGGCTTCTCTTGTTGCGGAGCACGGGCTCTAGGCACGTGGGCTTCAGTAGTTGTGGCACTCAGGCTCAGTAGTTGTGGCTCACGGGCTCTAGAGCGCAGGCTCAGTAGTTGTGGCGCACGGGCTTAGTTGCTCCGCGGCATGTGGGATCTTCCCGGACCAGGGCTCCAACCCATGTACCCTGCATTGGCAGGCAGATTCTTAACCACTGTGCCACCAGGAAAGCCCTAAGTATTTTTTTTTAATATGTAGTTTGCTCTCTTTTATTTTTCTCATTTTGTATGATGCTATCAGCAATCATGGGGATGTCAGAGGACTGTCCTACTTGAGGAAAAACTGCTTTAAATTTTAGGCACTTTTGAGTCCATACTACACACAGAGGACTGGCCTGGAGGTTTGGCAAAATGAAAACTCTCACCCATAAATCTTAGAGTTTTAGAACTTGTGATAAGTACAAAGGATAAGTTTTTAGCCAGATGTACTGGGGAGATGTACCTTTTGCTAAAAGGCCAGGGGATGTCTGGTGAGCTTGGCTGGGGATATTGTATTCTGTCTGTTCATGATGAGGTCCTGTCTGCTCCCAGGAAGCCCTGCATGATGCATCACCCAGCTCTTAAACAGCATCATTGTTACCCATTGTTTAGAGTTGCAAAAACTTCCTTTCAGGAGCTTTGTCTCCTAGATCTAACAACCAGGTTCCAAATATGGTTCTTACTCCACCACCAGCTCCTTATTCATTGTAGATTATGGAAGGATGAGTAGGCAGTACACAAGTACAGGCCTGCTGGAGCTCTGTAATGATGACCAGTCTGTTCAAGGCCTAGGAGGGTGAGCTTGGCCTAATGCAGATGAGTGGGAGCTTACCATATATGACAGTACTCAAGAAGAAAGTAAAAACAGTGCTATGAAGCAGGAGGAGATGACCTGATTTAGGAATCAAGACAACTTTAGAAAGAGATGCCTTGAAAGATGGTATAGAATTTCAATAGGCAGAGACTGAAAAGAGGGAAGGGGCTTTCCAACTGGAGGCAAGTGCTTGAGCAAAGATGTTGGGACAGAAAAATACTGTCCAGGGAACTGAGATAAGTGTCTTGAATTAGATTATGGGTTGGGCAGAGTAGGGGAGGTACTCTGAGGTGCTTGGGCTCTGTGAGAAGTTTGCCCTAGTGAAAATAACTTTGATTCAGGAGGAGTGGGCCACTGCGTGAAATGGATTTCTCTAGTGACTCTGCTCGTGTTTCTGTATCCAACTAGATGATTCATGATCTCCTTTCAATCTTGATCTTTTCTCCTTCTGGGGTTCTTTCATTCCTTCATTTTCTGCAGCCCGTATGCAGCTGTTATGAACCAGGGAAGTTATTTGAGGTAATGTTACGTTGAAATTTGTGGGAGTTTCCCTGAGAGTCATGGGGCTGAGCCTCATCAAAGAACTTTATAAAATATACCTTCTAATTTTTTGCCATTTTATAATTGGGATCATCTATAGTTTGTGGGCAATTTGCTATAATTGAAATGCAGTGCTTGGGAAGCCAAATAATTTTTTTTGTGTGTGTGGTATGCGGGCCTCTTACTGTTGTGGCCTCTCCCGTTGCGGAGCACAGGCTCCGGACGCGCAGGCTCAGCGGCCATGGCTCACGGGCCCAGCCGCTCCGCGGCATGTGGTATCTTCCCGGACCGGGGCACGAACCCGTGTCCCCTGCATGGGCAGGCGGACTCGCCACCAGGGAAGCCCGCCAAATAATTTTTTAATGCATACTTTTAGCTGTTGATACATTATGTATCAGTAGCTAAAAGTGTGCATTAAAATTATTAAATTTAAAAAACAGAAAAATATTAAATTAAAAACTACACGTTAAATAATCTCAAATTGGAATGTGTTTATGCTTCAGCCTCAGTACATGGTCTTCTAGACTATGTTTCTGCAGCATTGCAGAAATCAGAACCCACATGATGATCTATTACTAAATACCTCATTTTAAATATTGGAGGAAAAGGACACAAAGTGGCACTTTGTACACTATCTTAGGGTTAAAATGCCTACAGATGTAGTAAAGATGGGTTCATTATATTAGCTGCTCGAATTGCTACACACAGAGCCCACACCCACAGGTTCCGTACACGGATGGAGGAGGAGGAAGAAGGTGGGTCCTGTTATGTTCAGGGATGCACTGAACTCCTATGAGGTGGTCACATTCTTTTTGCCAAGGATCATGTAACCCCTTCTCCTTTATCTTTTTAGAAACTTCTGGGTGACTCCCTCAGGGCCTTCAACTTCATATCTCAGTGGGGATTTCCAGACACCTGAACGTTCCAGGTTTGCATGCTGCTTTCTGCAGCTGGCAAGGCAGGCTTCTCCCCACTGCGGCTCAGTTTTGTAATGTTGCTGGGAAATTGCATTTGCTTGCAGGCTGTGGCTCAGTGACCATGACCTTGCTTTCAGGCATGCCACGACCAGAGCAGTACAAAGAATGGAATATTAAGTATGTCTGTCCTTGGATAGGTTTAAGTATGATGGGAACCAGTCATGCTGGCAGCTGTCTACTGGGACCGTTATGTGCTTTCAATACCAGATGGTTGGAGGCAAAGTTGACGTTCTGGGAGAAAGTCTGAAAAGCCTGATTTAACCACATTTTACTGTCACCTGTTGGAGCTATGCTGGGTGCCACGGAGCTAGGTACACAATATGGTGGTGGAACAAAGGAGCTACTAACCAAGTCTAGATGAGTTCTTCCCAGGAAAGCTTTACACTTAGGAGACACTTCAGCTGCCCCTGCAAACCAAGTAGGGTTTTGCCAGGCAGGTAAGTGAAAGCGAGTAATCCAGGCAAATGTGCAGAGGCGCGGGAAAGAACTTGTTGAGGTTTGTTTGAATCCAGAAGTGCAAGGTGTGTGTTAATGAGAGATGAATGCAGATGCTAGACCAGGAGGGGCCTTGAATACAAAGAAAATCGGAACCTGCAATGGGAGATGAGGAATCATTGAAAGGTCTGAATTTAAGAAAGTGATTTGGTTCAAGCAAGAACTTCAGGAAGTTCATTCTGATAAGATCTGTTTGGAGAGGGTGAGGCCATAGGCAGAGGGAACAGAAAGGCCAGGGTGAGAGATGGATGCTAGGGCACACCCTCACTTAAGAAGCAGGTGCAGGGGCTTCCCTGGTGGCGCAGTGGTTAAGAATCCGCCTGGGGGCTTCCCTGGTGGCGCAGTGGTTGAGAATCCGCCTGCCGATGCAGAGGACACGGGTTTGTGCCCTGGTCTGGGAAGAT
>NC_041215.1:104921242-104945081 GCF_002837175.3 Physeter macrocephalus
AATTTATTAAAAAAAAAAAAAAAAAAAGAAACAGGTGCAGAAAAGGTGCTGAGGAGTCAGGGAAGGTTAGAGGGGGACCGTGTAGAATATAGTGGTCTGAGATCAGCTAAGGGAGAAGAGTTTCAAGGAACAGGTCAGAATGCTTGGATAAAAGAAGACTTCCATGTGACCTTGGATGTGGCCACTAGGAGGTCACCCAGGCCTCTAGAAGAACACTGTCAGGTGAGGATACTAGGGTGAGGAGAGTGAGGCACTCACCTCAGGCACAACATTTAAGGGGGTGCGAAAATGAAGATAAATAATACTTTAATGCAAGATTTTGAAAAAATTGACATGAATGCAAAAGACCCATGATGAACAAAATATCAAAATTTTAAATAAAGACAGTATCCGCATTACTGATTCTTCCTTTGCCTCATGTTCCAATATGGCACTGAGTATCATTGTGTAAAGGATGTGGGGCAGGGAGGATGCAGGTGGAGCCATATTGAGTGAACTGAGAAGTTGAAGGAGCTGAAGTACACGTTACAGTCTGCCTTTCTGCAATCCTAGCTTCACATGAAAGAAAGAGAGTGAAAGTCTGGTTGGTCTAGGGGATCTCAGGCTGAAGGGGTTTTTTGTTTTCTTTATTTTTAAGATGGAAGAGACTGAACATGTTTACAGGCTGAGGGGAGGAGTCCCTGAAGGTGGAGAGAGGTTGATGAAAGGGTAAGCGCAGGGGCTTACAGAGACAGGAGGGCACAGGGGAAGTGGATGGCCCTGGAGGATGAGGGACAGCAGGGGAAGGTAGCGGGCTGCCGGAGCTCACTCCTGATTAGTGGCAAGCTCATCGATGAAAAGTGGCCCCAGTGCGTGGTGTTAGGATGGAAGAAAGCTGTGAGAGGGTGTTGAAAGGAGCTGACCACAGTCCTGGAATAGCATGCTGAGCAGCAGTCAGGGGCCAGCTGAGGTCGAAGACTACAGGCGTGTGGAGCGATCTTTCCCCTCCGTTCAGCACAACTTCTCCTCTAGATGTATGAGTGGTGGAGGCTCACCATCTGAGCATGGGATGTGGAGGTGATCATCCCAGTTTGCCCGGGACTGAGGAGTTTCCTGGCACACGGGACTTTCAGTGCTCAAACTGGAAAGTTCTGGCACACCAAGGTGTTGCAGAGCTGGCAGTCAGGCGGCAAAAGGGCAAAAAAGAGGTGCTGACCAGAAGAGGGTTTGTAGCACGTGCTCTAGGTCCCATCTGGGGAGCAAAGGAAGTGAGGCTGTCACCTGGTAGCAACTTACAAAACTCCATTTATTCGTTCATTTAAATACTCATTGAGTGCTTACTAGGAGTCAGGCACTGGGGTCTGTGCAGAGGATCTAACCACAAAGAAGGTAAAAATATTCTCATGGAATATCCTTCTCTGGTGGCTAAGGTCACTTGGTGCCCAGGACCCACTCCCACCTCCGTCTAGAGGGTAGAAAACTACAAACTGCCTTTCCCAGACTCCTTTACAACCAGGATGTGAATGAAGGTGCATTTGGGCAAGATTTGTAAACAAGTGGGGTAGAGGCCAATAGCTGGCTGCTCTTGTTCATTTCTCTGCTGGCAAGCATGGTGGTGGTGACATGGGGATTTGGGCAGCAGCATTATGAAGTCCAGTCACCAGCTTTGGAGGAGTGGAGGCAGATGGGGTGGCAGCTGGCCCTCTGATCGCGGGGTCACTGCCTGAGGTGTTCTTGAGCTCTGTGCTACCAGTGATGGCCTCCTGCTTCCTCGCTGCCTTGGCTGAGACAAGATCTTTCTGGGAGCCCTGGAAGTCTTTCTCAGAAGCCCACTCAAGGGCCTATTCCTCCAGCCCTTACAGCACTTTCGTAAGCCCCTATTTCAATGTATTTCTACTCAAAATAACTGAAGTGGTTTCTGCTTCTAGCACCTGAAACCCTTTCCATTAGCCAGTGGAAATGAACCCTGGTGACTTACATCTGCTTTGTCTGGTGTTTTCAGTGATCATGGCAACTAGTAGAGAAATGAAACTGGAACTGCTCTGGCTCTGAAGGTGGGGGACAGTTTGTACCATTGTGGAAATTCTTTGTGGGTGGAAAAGGAGAGACAGTCATTAAATTACAATTTGCCAGTGAGGGTGTACAAGAACAGGGGAATTCCTTAAACATTCTAAACACACATAGCTGCCAGTTTCCCCCAGTTAGGGAAGAAGTGGGAGTGAAAGGACACTAATAGAAATAGTGGTCAATCTGGAGGACTTGGTGTTTGAAAGCAGGAAAGAGAAAGAATTGGGTTTGGACAGCTCCTTTGTCCCTGAGTGAGGTGAAGCCCTTGACTTCAGAGGAGGTGTGTGGTGCTGAACTAGGAAGTTCAGGTAGAATGGGGCTGGTAAGTGGTGGGCACTGTCCTTTCACCAAACTCTAAAGAACTTATTCTACCTGCCATCCCCCTCCCCACTCCTTCTACCCTATCTTTTGAACCATGTTAAATAAAATCTGACTTGTTCTTTTTGATGATAACTTTGGGATGCCTGTAGGCTTTCTTGTTTTAAGGATTGTCTATATATACATCAAAAAAGCTCTAAAAGCATTTTGAATGCTGGGAGATAGTTTCTATATGGCATACTCCGGTTGTTTTTTTTATGTAGTACTTGTTAACTGGACTGTAAATGCTGAGTGCAGAAGAGAGAGAGAGAAATGCCTTTTTCAGTTCAAAAACTTACAGAGTTTCCTTTTGGCTAATTATCGTTTTCTAATTTTATTGTACTGTGGTCAGAAAATGTGGTCAGAGATATATTTATTTTACTATCTGTATACCTGTTGCCTAGTTTATGAAGTAAAATGTTACAAATTCAGTCATTTCCCCTTTGTATTTTTATCTAGTCATGTTCTGTTAATCCCTTTTCATGCTTTCAGTATATACACACACAAACACACACACATATCCCTAAACAATATATGGTGTTATTAACATTTAGGACCTTAATGTAAGTTAATTATATGGTATGCGTGCTTTAGCAACTTTTTGCCTTAGCAAAAATATTTGTTTTGTTGTTTTGTTTTTTTGTTTGTTTGTGAGATTCATTCATGGTTTTTCATTTTCAGGGCTGTATAGTATTTCATCAAGGGACTGTGACATTTTATTCAATCTCTTCTTGGTAGACTTTTAAGTGGTTTCCATTATTTTGCTATACCATCTACTGCTGCTTGGAACGTTATGTACGTGTCTTGGTATATCTGTCTTAAGAGTTTTTAAAGGATATTCACTTAGGAATGAAATTTTCATGTCATGGAGTAATGAGTGCTTTAATCTTTACCAGGTATTGCCAGATTGTTCTTCAAAGTGGCTATATCAGTTTATAATTCCTCCAGCAATGTAAAAGGTTTCATATTTCACTGTATTTTCTCTGACATTTGGTAACAGATACTAGCATTTGGCCAATGTGAAATAATAGCTCACTGAAGTTTAAATTTGCATTTCTCTGAATACTGTTTGGTTTGAATATATTTTCATATGGTTTATGGCTGTTTGGAGTTTTCTTTTTTTCTGGGAACTGCCTGTTGCCTATTCTTCCCTTGAGTTGCTTGTCTTCCGCTTACTGATTTGCAGAAATGCTTTCTACATTGTGGATACTAGTTCTTTGTTAATTAAATATGATGCGTTTGTCTTCTGAGTCTGCTCTTTATCTTTTTTTCATTTTTAAAAGGATGTATGCTTTTTATGTCTTACAAAATAATTTTTGTGATAGTAGGTTATAATAATATTCTTGGAGAAGCTCTACTAGAAATTTTATGTCCAGGACTTTAGTACATGTGGAACGGACTTGTAAATGGTGTGAGGAAAGGATCCCAGTTTATCCTCTCTATATGTATGGATAACCAGTTGTCTCAGCACTATTTCTGGACATTAATGTCCTTTCCCTATTGATTTACAGGACCACCCTAGACATCTGTGTGTGGATTAATTTCTGAGCTCTCATCTATGTATTAGTTGTTTTATTATCTATTCCTTGTCATATTACTATACATTTGTATTAAATCTTGATATCTGCTAAGGCAGCTTCCTCCAACTGGTTGTTCTTAAAGCTTATACCGGTTATTCTTGGCCTTTCTCCTTCATATCAGTTCAAAATTAGCTTGCCACTGTCCATGGCAAAAGTTTTTGGATTTGGATTTTGGATTTGCTATTTATGGTGTCTGAAATGTTAAAAAGCACCCCCCAAAAAAATTTGTATTCAAAAAAAAAAAAAGACCCTATGGGCTTCCTTAGTCTGAGAGTAATTTTTATGTTAATTTCTTGGTTTGGGCTTAAAAGAAACCCCAACAAAGTAGTGATTATTTGGACTGTAACCCTACTTCTTCCTTTCATGCTCCCCTCTCTCAAGTGCCTATCACCTCTAGTCCCAATTAACTGTCCCCAACACCACCCCAACATATAAGCACTGGTATTTTGCTGCATCTGGTTGGCCTGGGTCAGCACAAGATCTGTAGTTTTCCTTTTGATATTTTCTTTGACTATGCCAGATGCTACCACCAAGTAATTTGGATTTTACTTCCAGACTATACCTCTGTTAGTACAGAGGGAAGACAGCATGCCTGTTCTCTTGCTGATTGTGCGTGACTGGCAGAAAGCAGCCTTGGGTGTAATGGCTGGAGGAAATGAACTGAGCAGATAATATTTTTTAAAACATTATCTAATTTTGTTAACTCTTGATGGCATGATTATATCACTGATAATTATGAATTAGAAAAGTTTGTTACTGTTTTTAAAAAGAGGGAATTGAACATTTCATTTCTAGTATCTCTGGTTCTTTTTCAGGTGTGTTTGGTGAATGTAGATAACATCTCATTTCTTCTTGTGTTTACTTATTTTATACTTTCTAGTGTGTATAAATATTTTACAGGTTAATTTATAATAACAGCAACTAACAAAATTGTGACTTTTAGTGAATAGAAAAAGAACTTGACCTTCTTTTATGGAAACTCGTGGTTAGGTTAAAGTCCTGTTAGCCTGTGAGTGGAGTACAGATTTAGGCTCTGCAGAACACATAAAATTAGTATTGAGCTTTCAGATTAAAAAAATAAAAATAAAATAGTCTGAGTACCAGTTTTTCTACTTTCAGTAAACAATCATTTATTAAATTTCATTTCTCCAGTTATTTAGAATGGCCGTGTTTAAGTGAGGCTTGGATGAATGAGCATGGGATTGGCATAGACACGCCAATACTTTTTAACAAGTCTACATTAATTAAAATGTCTGTTTTTATTAAGAACTCACCCATTTAGACTATTGGGGGGAAGGCCAGTGTGAAACGTATGAATGAATGGATTTATTTTAAAGTCAAATATTTAAAAATTTTAAAAACCAAAATTTAAAATAAACGTAATTTTGTTAATTTCAGACACTAATGTACTCACTAATATTTTCATTGATGGGGAACTCTGGAACTCTAGGGAAATTATGCTTCCTCTAAGAATCTTTCAGTTTTTCTTACTTTTGACAGCAAGAGCTGTTTAACATCCCCTATATCCCTTTCTCCTTTGACTGCCAGGAAGCTCGGGACAAATTCAAGGTCTACTAAAATCTGTTTAAGTCTTTCTGGCCTGCATATTTGCATTGTATTCTTTATCCCTCCACCTCATTTTGACTTTCTACCTAATATTTTTCCCCCTTGTTCTCATATAAATTTTTTTTCTACTTACATGTTTTTAGTGTAAGATGCCTCATCTTTTGTGAACTGAGATTGTATATAAATAAATAAAATAGATTCAGTGTTCCTTTGAGTAAATCCTGCTAGATAAATACATAAATATGCTTGTACACAAATATGTAGCAACAGTTAGCAACTTACAGTTAGGTTGTTTTCCAGTTATCTTTTGCTAAGATTAGCTTTTAACCTGAAATGCTGTCTGATAGAAACAGATAGGGTACTCTCCTAGAACATAAGAGCTTATTTAACATAAAATATAGCTATGAAACTTTAGAGTAGACAGTGACCCCCATTTGCAACTTAAATTTTGAAAGAAAATAGGTTGAGTTCCAATGCAAGAAGTTAAGAATACACCCATGGCATGAACTCCCCACCGTTCCCACCCAATTCCCAGATCTTTCTGCAGATCTGCTCAACCTCCTTCCTTCCACTGATACCATCAGGAACTCTAGTGATAATTGCTGTCCAGCAGTGTGTTGTGAGTGCAGACTTCTGACTCTTCCAAGGGGCTCAAGGTCCAAAGAGGTGATCAAAACTTGACAAGGCCTAAGTTCAGCCATGGTGGCAGATCCTATGAGCATTCATGGTGATGCTGTGTAAAGGGCCTGGGTTTGGGGAGGATGGCAGCAGGTGTGAATGAAGGGTTTCAAAGTAGAACAACTGGAAAAAAGGGATGGGGTAGGGACAGAAACCTGTTTTCTCCCATCATTTTTGACACCTTGCAGAGGGTCCCCTTTGCTAAGATTTGTATTTGTTCAAGCCTACCGGGAGGTCACCGAAAAGGAGTTAACCCCTGTGACCTCAGTTTCTCTCATCCAGAAAGCAGCTTAGTCATTGGGCTTTTCCTCTTCCCCCCACCAAGGTCAATCATTTGCCACTTCGTCATGAATTACCTAGAAGTGATTTCCCCCTTACCACACTTTACATTCTGATAAGTTCTGATAAAGCACATGGGATTTGGGGGAAATGATTTGTTTCTGGTCTCATTTCCTTTAAAATGTAGGTTATCTTCTTTGTCTGTCTTGAATTTTGGGTCAGTCTCTTTGTCTACTGAGAGGATCGCTTTCTGTAGACTTAACAATATGAATTTAATCTACTAGATTAGAGAGACCAGCAAGAAAGGAAGAGCCTATACCTAGAATTTTAGGCATAAGTTACTTTGATAGGAGGATTTTAAAAAATTCCCTTTTAACCACAGAACTCCTCCATTGGAAAGGATTTTGAAAGAAATGAAGAAAACCATCAGAAATGCAATCGGTAGCTGCATGGCCTTCCGTTGACTGGACTAGACTTTTCTTACTGCTGTTCCTTGGAATGACACTCTACAGGATGTCTGCTGAGGTCATCCATCAGGTGGAAGAAGCACTTGATGAAGATGAGAAGGAGATGCTTCTTTTTCTGTGCCGAGACGTTGCTGCAGATGTGGTTCCACTTAATGTCAGGGACCTTCTGGATGTTTTAAGAGAGAGAGGAAAGCTGTCTTCTGTGAGCTTGGCTGAGCTACTCTACAGAGTAAGGCGGTTTGACTTGCTCAAGAGGGTCTTGAAGATGGACAGACCGACAGCGGAGGCCCTCCTGCACAGGAACCCACATCTTATTTCGGACTATAGGTAATTCATCAGCCTCTCCTGAGGCTGGACTGGTGGGAGGGAGGGAGGAGGTCTAGACTTCAGAATCACAGAAATGAGGACAGTAAGAAAAGCAGCCTCATTACTTTCTCTACCCACTGATCCTCTTGCCATATCGATGTTACTTCATTCCTCTGAACTCTGAATTCTTAGGACATGTCTGCTTCAAGTAATTGGGTAGAAGATCAGAATGAAAGTGGAAGGGATGGATGGTATGTGTTTGCCTGATGGGTAGAATGAGAGAGAGAGACGAGTGACTAAGGGCTAGTACTCTTGCAGGCCTCTCTAATTGTGAGATCTGCTGTGTTCTCTGCTAGCCTGTGATGTCAGAGCCTGGTCATTTCTGGTTACTGAAAAAGGAAATAACAAGCCTGACAGCAATCTTCCTGACCTTTGTAGAGCTCTGTGATCCTTCCTGAACCCCCTCCGGTCTTTCCCCTGCTGAGGAACTTAGTGGGGTGGGCTTGCTTTCTGTGAGGTCCCTGCTCCCGAAGGCTCTGGGGAGCCCAGATTGAACGTTTCTTCAATTAACCATCTCTAGACCCCCTTCGGTTCAGAAGAGGAACGGCCACTGGAGTTCCCTCTAGTTCAGACAGCCTTTGAGTTGTTCCTTCCTCCTGCTCACATAATATTCTCTTGGAGGTTCAGAGGAGCACGGAAACCAGCGGAAAGGCTGCGTTTCTGGGGAAAGAAAGATAATTTGTAAACTTAAATCAGTGATTCCTTTTTCTCCAGACCACCAGCCTTTAGTTATATTGATAATATATATTTGGAGGTGATGTACATGATTAAAAACTATATTAAAGAGAGTTGCAAGCAGTGTGGCCCTTGGAACGTATATGAGATTTGAGGTCTAAAGTCCTGTTTGAAGCCTCAGAACTTTTTTAAAATTAGTATGTGACAGTATGTCCACCAAGGACCTGCTTCTGAGGACTCCAGTAAATCATTGCTTAGGGATTTCCTCATGTTCCTTAATGATTGTTGTTTCATTTCTGAAAATTGGGAATATAGGGTGACCGTATGCCCCCACCATCAAATGCAAAATGGGAAGGAAAATGAAAAAATACAACTCCTTTTTTGGTGTCCCCTAATCAACTTATTTCCCAATCATTTATGTAGATTTAATTATCATTATTAATTTAAAAATAAAGATAGTACATTAGTAACCAAATGTTAAGCCACGTGGGCTGAGCCAGCTACTGACATCAGGTGGGTCTTCGTTTTTCTACTTGTGAAGCTAAAAATAATAATATTTGATTTCACAAGTGTGTTTGTGAGGATCGATTGTGATAATTTAGTATGTGAAGTACTTTTTAAAAATTCTTATTATTATTTTAAATTATGTGAAGTACTTCTTAAAACTGGGTAGCACTCTACAAATATAAGGGTTTATTATTATTGTTGCTGTTATTCTTGATCATCTTCCACTTCTCCAACCATCAGGATGTCATAATCTTCTTAAAACTTTTCGGGAGGCACTGACTGGGTTTTTGTGAATAAGTCAGGGGACTCTCTCCATCTCTTGTTTCCTTGCTGTGGTGAATGGAGGTGGTTCCTTTGGGCCTCTGAGTAGAGAGGCCCGGGAGTGCTAGATTCATTTATTCTTCTGTTGAGTGGGCTTCATTGTGGGTTGACTTATGCCAGGTGTTTGGTAAGCACTAAAGCAAAACGAATGAAGAATCTTCCATCCTCAAGAATATTAGAGTCTAATTGGGAAAACAGGCTTCTAAGTAATGATGGCAATGTCAAGGTAATAATGACAATCATGAGGTGTCCTTGGGAGCCCTGATAAAGCATGATGGTAACTCCAACTGGAACAGAGGTGGCTAAATCAGGAGGGGCTTTCTAGACAGAGATATTTACAGTCACAGTCCCCGTGATCTAGATGCCTTTTAACCTTTGAGTTTGGGCACAGGCCAGGATAGCCCAGGTGTTACTTTGCTTCACAATCTTGTGACTCAAAGTATTGTCCCTGGATTAGCAGCATCAGTATCATTGGGGGTTTGTTAAACAGAGAAGACAAGATCACTTTGAATTCTATTTATGTCTTTCGTCTTAGTCATTTAGGTTCTTCATTTATTTCATTATAACTTCTGGGGGAGCTAGGGGATTCTTTGGGGAAGTTTTTATTCTCTTGTTCTTTTCATAGCAGTTGTAAAAAGAGGTACCATCTCCTACTGAAAACTGGGGAAAGGATAAATTGGCTTTTTGACTTCCCTTAAGATCTCCTCCTGGGGTGATCAAAGCTTTCTGTTTTCTTGGGGGCGCATTCAAATGGGGGCAAGAATTAGTCTTTTAACCAATTATTGGCATAGAGGAGGCCTAGGCTCTTGGTGTTCTCACTAGGACTGGTCTCTGAATTTACTAAAGAAACTTATCTGGTTTACAGGGTGCTGTTGATGGAGATTGGTGAGGGTTTGGATAAATCTGATGTGTCCTCATTAATATTCCTCATGAGAGATTATATGGGCCGAGGCAAGATAACCAAGGATAAGGTGAGTTTTCTTTCTTTTTCTCAGTTCATGTTCCCAAGAGCCTATTGGAAGTTGGAGGGGTGCTCGCTATGGTGTGAAGAGAGGGAAACAGGTACTTAAGCAGGGAGGACCAAGTCGGGGGTGAAGGTGGGAAGGGAGAAGAGTATGGGTTTTATTTTTCATAGTAACATTGATGGGAAGAAAATTGGTTCATAAATTGAGAGGCAATAGAGTGATATCAGCTGGTGTGGCCCTGGGTGTTTCTTTCATCTTTGTATTTTATCCTTTATTTGTGTAAAATTCATAGGCCTGGCTTATACATCAGCTTCTCTCCCTGGTTTGACAGATCATCTGGGAGGGTTAGGGAGTCCCTTCTGCTCATGACGAGTAGAAACAGGAGGAAATGCCTGTCCACTCCCATCTTGCTCTCTGACTGTCATCTGTTTCTCCTCAGCCAGCTCAGGGTCAGTGTGGAGTCATTAGGCTGCAGGGTAGCTGGGGCAGGGGAAGGTCCTTGAGACTGATGTATCCAGGGAATGGCAAAAGTACAGATTTGGGGTTGAAAATGAGGTAGGGGTGAAGATCTTAGGGTTGCTGTGATTGCTGGAAAAGTATATAAATTCCAGCTGGCCTTATATGGTACTTCTGACCTATGGACAGGCCAGGAAAAGCTCGGGTCTCTAGTGTGTGACAGTATGTCCACCAAGGACCTGCTTCTGAGGACTCTGGTAAATCATTGCTTAGGAATTTCCTCATGTTCCTTAATGATTGTTGTTTCATTTCTGAAAATTGGGAATACAGGGTGACCGTATGCCCCCACCATCAAATGCAAAATGGGAAGGAAAATGAAAAAATACAACTCCTTTTTTGGTGTCCCCTAATCAACTTATTTCCCAATCATTTATGTAGATTTAATTATCATTATTAATTTAAAAATAAAGATAGCACATTAGTAACCAAATGTTAAACAGAAAGGAAATGACACCAAAAGCAGAGCCTATTTCTGAAATATAGTTCTTTCACAATCCCTATGGTCCAGGGTGAATGAGTAGCAAAATACCCTAACCCTGTAATTTTGCCACCTCATGTCTGCTGTGTCAGAATGAGTTGGAATTTCCAGCATTGATTAACATATTTTAGGGACTTCAAAACTGCATCATTAGAATTTTTCTAGTAAAAACGTTTCCCCAGCTACCTTCTCACTTCCTTTTTTCAGTAGAGCCCTCAGAGTTTTTCAGTATTACACCAGCCTGGCTTTTGGGAAGAGAATGAACTTGGGAGGATTTTACTTTCAGGCCTGCTCTCTCAATCCTTCATGGCACAAATGGCCCATGTATCTATCTCCAACCTAGGTACAGGTTGGCCCCCCAAAGACTTAACCTCTTTTTTGAGTAAATTCCAGGAGTGTAATTTGTTCATGGCTTTGGAGGGACTATAAAACAGAGAGGTCTGGTTTAGGATCACTGAAGGTCACTAAAAGGGCTCCTCTGGTCACATTTTCTTGCTCTAATAAATTACACAGCCTGAGGTTTGCATATGAGGCCTAATAGTCAGCCCTACTGACATTTGTTTCTTGTTGGTGGTTCTCTTAGAGTTTCTTGGATCTTGTGATTGAATTGGAGAAGCTAAACCTGGTTGCTCCAGATCACTTGGATTTATTAGAAAAATGCCTAAGGAACATCCACAGAATAGACCTGAAGACAAAAATCCAGAAATACAAGCAGTCTGGTAAGCAGCATTTTGGCCTCTCTGTGGCCTAAGGAAGTATCTGTGCATAGTGGGTTTCATTGGTAGACACCCGTGTGTTGGACGGGTGGAAGGAACAGAACCTGAAGGTCCACAGCTCCCACCAGCCTGTGGCTAGAGATCAGAATCCTTTATATCCTCCATACCCGCCATCTGCTAACTTCATTACCCAGCACCCCTGACCACACAGTCTTGGCCCTCTGTAAAATGCCGCCAAGCAGTTCTTAACATTCTGGTCTTGAGGAAAGAGTCTGCACCCCCATTTTCTGTACTGGCTGGTGGCGCTGTGGACACTCAGGGCTTTTGAGTCTATGCTGAGCCCTATTGCCTTGCTCCAGAGTTTGGCCTGACTTGGGGTGATATCCTATCACTGGGGTCCTATAACTGCCCTGCATATGTCTCCAGTTGCACAAAACCTCCTCAAAAGATGCAAAAGGGCATCTTTTCTGCTGAGAACCCCTCCTCCCATAAAGGGGACCAGCTCACCTTGGCCTTCTCTCTCATGGCACCCCTACCCGTTGTCTTTTAGACTCACACTCAACATGGGCTCTGCTATCAGTCTACTACCACCACAGGGCATGGCTGATACTCAGAGATCTACACACAGCCCTGTCCCCCCCCCACCCGCCCCAATGGCTGATTCAAGATCAAGAACAGGAGTAGCACTTTTAGTCTGTTCTTAATGACATTGATAGAAGAGTCATCTGATCTGTTGTTCTGAATTCAGTAAGGTGGCTGGAAAGTTTAGGGTATTTTGAAAGATCATGATTGACCCTGAATTGAGCCACTGTTGAAGATTCATTTGATGATAATTTGTAAATCTTAACTCAGAGGCTGTCTTCTGCTTGCAGCTCAAGGAGTGGAAACAAATTATGTAAATGCTCTCCAGGCATCTCTGCCAAACTTGAGTATTAAGGATCCTTCATATAACCTAAGGGTGAGTCTGGAGCAAATGTGTGGAATCCCAGCATGAAACAATTTCAGAACTTTGATAAAAATGTACATATTCTCCCAACATGTACTTCGTTTAATATCTGAAAAAAATTGTGACAGAAATGTGCATTTGTTTTAAAATATGTATAAATTCTTATAATTTCAAAACTAAAGTGTTCATTGAAATAATTTGGAAAATACAGAGAAATATATATAAAGGGAAGAAAATAAATCACCTCCATGTTAACAGTTATTCCCTTCTAGTCTTTTTGTTTTCCTGTGTGTGTATCTACATATACAAACATTTTTTTCATTGTTCACTTGTTCCTTTGAAAATTTAGCTTCTTAAGTAAAAATAGGTAGGACATGCCCATGGACAAAGAATTCAAAATGTGCTAAAAGAATTTTTAAAGTATATTTCCTCTTACCCCAGTTCCTTTCCCCAGAGGCAGCTATTGTTAACCATTTTCTTCTCTCTAGAGATAGTCTATGCACATATCATATTTAATTTGTATTTTTTCTTCTGTACAAATGGTAGCACACTATGCCCACTTCCTGATCTGAGAATTCTTAGAAATTGTTTCATATGAATCATACGGGACTGCCTTTATTTAATCATTGTTTTTAATGATGGAACAGTTTCACTTTTTAGATGTATCAATATGTTTAGCCTTTTCTTGTATATGTGGACTTTTAGATTATTACCAATCTTTTGTTATAAAACAATACTTCAAAATAAATATCCTTGTATTTACCTCTCTGTGCATTTGCTTTTCATTGAGCTTATTTTAATGATTTCAACAAAAGTGTTTTTGTTATTGATTGATGTTACTGAGTGATTGATTTGTGACCATAAATAATATGTAGTCACTTCTGGTTGTTGTGTTAGTCAGTGGTGCAAGGTTATCATCAGAACTGTGCTTTGGTTAATCTTTTATCTTGAGAAGTTAACCTTAGTGTAATCTCATCCTCATCCTCATTCCATATAAGGATATGTGGAATTTGTAGTCAGGACTTAGACCACAGTTTATAATCTGTGATTAAATCATAAGCACTTTCATAAAAGTATGTGATGAACATATTGACTATACCTGTAATACAAATAGTTTTGTGGAGAATATAATCTGTAAGAGATACCACTAAGCAATAGAATTTCAGAGCTCAGATGGATGGAAGCATTATACTGTCCAACACCCTCATTAAATAAATAAGGACATTTAGGCCTAAGGAACATTAAGTGACTGCCCACCTCTACCTACCGCCAGACCTGGGCCAGTCCATACTCCTTTCTCTACACCATGGTGTATTTAATAAACTACATGGTATCATGTCATAGTTTAGATATATCTGTCATTTTTTTCAAGAGTGAAATATGCTTTTTTTGTCCTTCTGAATCTCTATGATACCAAATCATGAGGGAAAACTGATTTAGGATTCAGATCCAGATTTTCTGGGCTTTCTCTGCTATTGTCTATCTAACATAAATTATACTGTCATTCTTAGTTAAAAGCCTGCCATATTTCTGTTATTGTCTTTCTATTTTGTTAATGCAAGTAATTGTATTCACTGTCCATGTAGCCTATTAGGAACCTACATGCTCTGTGTGTAAATTTTTCTTTAAATTTGCTATATTAATCTGTGACCCTGATCATTCATTCATTTAGTTAGCAGGCACTGTGGCATATGGATTCAGTGAATTCCTCACAAGATTTGGGAACTGAACACCTGGATGTTAACTCATACAAGGCTGCAAAAGTGCTTTAAAAATTACGGTGGCATTAAATAACACATGATACCAACATACTATAGAATAAAGAAGTTGTGGGAATTCCTTGGCGGTCCAGTGGTTAGGACTCCGTGCTTCCACTGCAGAGGGCACGGGTTTGATCCCTGGTTGGGGAACTAAGATCCCTTAAGCCGCGCTGTGCAGCCAAAAAAAAAAAAAGTTGTGACTCTGTAATATAATGCTTTTTATATTTATCTGCAATAAATCTAGCTTTGATTTGATGTTATATCTCTTTAATAGTATGTAAAAGTGAATGCACACCTATGTGGGGTTCCAAATTCTATCTAATATCATTATCCTCTGGCTAAGTCATTGGTTATTAGTGATAAAAGCAACTTACATGTTTTTCTTTCATTTAGATGCACAGACTTAGCTACAGACACAGCTTAATAAATAGTGTACTTCTCTCTTTTGGCTAGGATAGCTTCAGAGGAGAACTGTCATTTGAAAGCTGAGCGTATCAGATGGTTGACAGTGTGTGCTATGTGTACCTTACACAGGACCTGTCATCTGAGAAGAGAAAGGGTCTGTTCAATCTTTCATTCTCTGATTCATCCCATTCTGGCCCTCAGAAAGGGTAGCTAATTTTCAAGAACCACTCCCACATGTGGCTTATGTGTAGCTAAGCATTATAGAAAAAGAATAACTGGACATTTATTAAGCACTTCCGTGTGCTTAAAAGGCACTGTGCTGAGTGCTTTGTGTACATTTAATCTTCAAAAAAATTATAAGGTAAGTACTATTATTACTCTCATTTTGAAGATAAAGAAACAGACATATAGTTAAAGAACTTGCTCAAAGTTACGTAGCTTAGTAAGTGGCAGAATCCCACTCTCACTCTTAACCATACTGTACCTTGCCTCTGTGTTAAAGATCAGGTTGAATGTCAATTGCATGTTCCAACAGCTTGTTCTAACTTGGAGCTATTGTAGCAACTCTCCTATACCATATTCTAAATGCTAGTTGAGCATATTTATACATTCATTGTATTTTCACTTTGAATTGCTACTTTGGCCATAGAATATGGATTTATGGAGTTAATGGCTCTTGCTAGCCTTCTTTAGAGAATTTAACAGTGAATGTGATATTTTTATTTTTTCCTGGGTAAGAATCCTATCGAGATATTTAAAGAGGTGTAATATAATGTCTCTGAAAAATGAACAGGGAGTGTGACCTTATTTTTTATATTTGAAGCTCCAGAATGGGAGGAGTAAAGAACGCAGATTCATGATGGGACAACCTGCCATTCAGAGTAAGACCAGCTTTTCTTTATATTCATTCTTTATAAATGATTGATAATTCAAGTACAGAATGTTGCATTTTTAGAGTTGCCTTTCTTTTAACTACATATTTTAATTAAATTCTCAAAATAAAAAACAGTTAAACTCTTAAAATGTATTCATTGGCATTTCTAGTTATCCATCAAATTAGCTTATTTGAATTTAAACACCTCTTACTTCATCAGCTTCATCATCTTGATTATATTTTTTAAGAGATATAACATTTATACCTGAAATAGAGCTATAACCAGGCCATGTTAAACATTAATCTAGCCATGGTAATGAGCCATGTTAAACCAAATATCTAGCCGCAGGAAGAAGAAAGGTTACTAGGATCTTGTTTTATAGCCCATTTAATAAATCTAGATACTGTACAGATGACATTCCCCACCCCTACAAGGAAAGGAAGAAAAAAAATACACCTAGTCATTTCAACCATAGATTTAAGGGATTTAAGATCCCTCTCATTGCTCTTAAAACATCAGCACTTGATCCCATCATTTTCAAGAAGTGTAATTTTTGCTTGTCTTGAGTCCTCCTTGATGTGAGGGCTGAGACTCAGTCTCTTACTGTAGTACTTAAGAACTCCCGGAGGTGGGGCTGCATAGACAGGTAAGGAGGACTCAGTCTTCCCTGAGGAGCTTGGAATTTGTGTGCAGGGGCGATCCTGAATGTAGAGAGCGGGGCAGTGGCCTGATGGAAACCTCCTCTATATGGCAACACCTCATGACTTAGCCGACATGCTGTCTGTGTGCACCTACGAGCATTCTGCCTAGCTCAGCCAGATGGAGCAGCTCATGCCCAGCATTCCCTATGTAAAAGTCAGCTCTCCAGCAAAAGCTGTTGAGGAGCAAATTAATTTCTGAGGTGACAGTATGTTTCTTGAAACACTGGTGAGGTGGTGAGAATTAGCTGTTTAAAATGGGAGACCTGGTCGATTTGGATAGGAATTTAAAATAATCAGTGTTTTTTCAATTGGGCTCCCTGATGGCAGGTTTATCCTTGATGGTAATTAAACAGGTGAGGTAAGTGAGGCTCCCAACCACCCTGCAGATCCTTAGGAGAGCTAGTTGCCTGCTTTTGCCTGGATGTGGTTCATTTGCTAGTAAAAGAGAAAAGCATCCTGATAACTTGACCTTAATCTGGTAGAAGTTTAAAATAATCAAACCAAGTATTCATATTATTTTGGACTTCCAAATAGATTTCAGTTGGATGATGATGATAATAACTACAGTGTATGAAGCACTTTTAGTAAGTGCTAAGTGCCCTGAACTGAGATGGACATATTACATATATTATTTTGTGTGTGTTTTTAATTCTGTTAAGCCATGATTGCTAAAATACAAAAAGATAAAGTGAAATTTCCTCTTAATTCTGAGTATCAGACATAACCACTATTAATGTTTGATCTGTGTACCTCTAGTGAGTATATGTAGGTATATGCACACAAACACATGTAAAATTTTTAAGTACGTTGGCTCCATATTATACATATTATTCAGTAATCTATTTTTCACTTAATACATCCTGCATATCTTTTCTTATCAAATGCATAAAGATTTCTCGTATCCTTTTTAACATTGCATAGTATTCCATTGTATGTATCATAATTTATTTAACCAGTTTCATGTTGGTAGACTTCTAGTTTCTTTGTAGCGTAGGGCCATTACAAACAGTCCTTCAGTACATGTCCTTGACATTTTTGCACACGTGCTCTATTATTTCCTTAGGATAAACTTCTAGAAGCAGAATGTTGGTTTAAAGGGTATTGCTAATTGTCCTTTAAAAAGACTGTTTCAACTTATACAGCATTATCATTTGAAAGTGCTCATTTCCCCCAAACCTTACCAAATATTGACATTTTCTTTGCCTGTCTTTAGACACTATTTCTCATTTTTGCAGTAGTCATAAATTAGATGCTCATCTCAGAGATTAAAAAACAAAACAAGACAAAACAAAACCCAACACACCCTGAGACTTCAGAAACTTGCCCAAGATCACAGGACTTGTTAGTGATGGTGCTAGGGTTTCAGCCAGCCCTTTATGGCTTCAAAACTGGTGGTTTCTCCACCTCCCCGGGACTAGTAAAGTCATTTTTTATCTACAGAGTTTGCTCTAGGTTCATCTATATTTGCTAAGCCCACTGTCCCCTATCTTACCACTGACATTTTATTTTATGATCTCCCAATATCACTGGACTAAGAAAACGTGGCCATCTGTTCTATAAGTGGCAAACCCGCAAAAGCTTTCCCTTCTCTGTGTCTCTAAGGTTGTTCCCTTGAGGCACTGTGCACAATTTCAGCACATGCAGTAAAGCTATTGATATTGTTGGGTGGTTAGTTTATTAAATTCTCCCTATCAGGTTAAAACCTCACCAGTCACTGGGTCCTTACCTGGAGAAGGGCAAGGGAGAGCCTTCTTTTACTTCTATTTAAGCAGTTTTTCTACATAACGCCTGTTTAGCATGGGGACTTGTGTTTTCTTATCAGTTAGGTTTTTCAGTGTGAGGTTAGAAGCTTGGGGCTGAGTATAGCTGGGGAAAGAAAAGACAGTAGGGGGAAGAAAATAGGGAAAGAAAAATGGTGTGACATAAAGAAATGCAGCCCGCAGGAACTAGGATTAGGGCTAGTTCTCCTTCAGCTTTGTAAATGATTTCTCTCTCATCCCCCAGGAGAACCAGTGAAGACATCCATTCAGGAATCAGGAGCATTTTTACCTCAGGTACAGAATAAATGATCTGATTTGGTATTGTATTGTAAGCACAGTATCTGTGGAGAACACTGATGGCTTTAAAAATATCTGTCCATTAAGAATTCTTTGTAACAATAGGATGCTGAGGGTGTGCTATTCTGAGAACTCTTCTGTTCTAAAGGGGAACCTTGGATGTAGCAAAGAGAAAGATGTTGAAGTGGATTGCATTAGTGAACTTTGGAATGCAGGAAAATTCCAAAGTGGCATTTCTCTTCTCAGCTGAGTGATTGCTGAATATATAAGTAAGCAGTGACACCGAACCTTGACTTGTTCTGACTTTTTCTGTGCTGATACCTCTTCTCCATAACAGAAAGACCTTCTTTTGTATTGGTTTGGAAAGATATCACTTGTACAATCTCAGGTTACTGTGGAAACATATGACCCATCTTTTCTCTGTGTTTTAAATTATCTTTATCCCACAAAGCTAAGACATGCGTAAAGAGACTGCAATTTTTATTAGAATTAAATAGAAACTGAAATAGCTTGTTGATATTGAAGGGAAGTGTCAGCTGTGATGACTTCAGTCTGTGTCTATTGAGTGACTCACCTGCCAAAAGGAAATTTAAGGAAATCCAAAAGAAAAGATCATATGGGTGGAACCTTGAGGAAAAGAACAATGTTTAGGGTCTTTAACAATCCCTGCTTTCCTTTCCAGCACGTACTGGAAGAGAGATATAAGATGCAGAGCAAGCCCCTGGGAATCTGCCTGATAATCGATTGCATTGGAAATGACACAGGTAGGTGTGAATGCTCCAGATGAACTGATGCTCCCACAGTGAGATCACAGTGAGATCACGGCACACACAAGCTGTATTCATCTAGCGATCCACACTAGCTGCTGTAGCAAACCGATGCCAAAATGTGGTTTCACACATGAAGGGTAGTTTCTCACTCATGTTGCAGTCTGGTGCGGGTGGTACTGTAGAGCTTTGTTGCATATCCTCATCAGTGGCCTCATCACCTGAGGGCTTGGAGTTTTCCTCAGGATCCTCTATAGCGGGCTGGTGGATGAAGGAAGCGAGTGAAAGATCTCACAAGAGACTTTAGGGACAGGCCTGAAAGTGATATGCATCATTTCCACTCTCATTCCTTTGGTTAGAACTCATGTGCCCCATCCAACCACAGTAGACAAGTTGTGTGTCAGGAGGAAAATGAAAGGAGGTTGGGGGAACACATAGCGTTGTCTCTGGCACAAAGGCAAACTTTGTGAAAGTTGGTGAGTTTCAGTCTTGTCTTTCCATGCTGGATGCTGTGTCAGGGAGAAGTCCTGGGATCCAAAGGGGGGTTTAAAATGGAAAGTTTTCTGGGCTTCAGTATCATCAGATACCCCATCATTTCACCTAGATAGACTCTGAAAGCTTTACTGGGGAACATTAAAAATAGGATAAATTTGTCTTCACTTAGAGGCAATGTGTCCCTTAGTTCTGTCACCCTGGACTTTGGTTATTGGCCTGAGTGTGTACTACCTGAGGGTAGTACCTTTGTACTACCTTTGTTTGGATCTGAATCGATTCTTTTGCTCAGTTGTTGGATGTCTGACTCGAACTGCATTAGTCACTGATGATGCATCAAAAAAGAATGAGAAGAGCCTAGATAAGTACAATAACATGTGGTTTAATTATTTATCTTTCTTTTTTTAAAAAATTAATTTATTGATTAAAAAAATTAATTTATTTATTTTTGGCAGCGTTGGGTCTTCGTTGCTGCACGCGGGCTTTCTCTAGTTGCGGTGAGCAGGGGCTACTCCGTTGCGGTGCACGGGCTTCTCATTGCGGTGGCTTCTCTTGTTGCGGAGCACGGGCTCTAGGAGCACGGGCTTCAGTAGTTGTAGCTCCCGGGCTCTAGAGCACAGGCTCAGTAGCTGTGGAGCACGGGCCCAATTGCTCTGCGGCATGTGGGATCCTCCCGGACCAGGGCTTGAACCCGTGTCCCCCAGCACTGGCAGGCGGATTCTCAACCACTGCGCCACCAGGGAAATCCCTATCTCTTTCTTGAAGGGATTGCTCGTTCTATTTCCACAGTTGTCCAGCTTCTCAACATTCTCTTAGAATGAGTCTGAACTGTCTTCTAGGCTCACTTAGAATGTTACCATGGTGAGTTTTATGGGAAGAGAATCCAAGAGAAGATCAAATTAGCAAATATTAGGCTGAATTTCCCAGGATTTCAGGTATGATCTCACTTTCTCATGTCCTGTATTTGGTTGGATGTGAGAAATGCTATCTCTTGAGCTATAGATGTGTCCTTTATTCATTTATTTAATTTTATTTTTCTTAAATTGAGGTGTAGTTGATGTACAAGATGTATTCTTTCTGTTTTAGCCATTAGTATTCACATAAGAATGAGAAAATATTTTCTCAGTGAGTAACTTCCTGCTTTAAAAGAGATTGTGTAATTGTCCTCCTCTTTTGGTTGTAATCAGTTCTGCTTCATGCGTTAGCAGGAAGTTCCCAGCTGGACTTGGTGCAGGATGTGTATCTGTTGTATGAGGAGAATCACAAAGATAAAGCCATGACTTGTGAATTTGTGGCTATAATCCACTGTCTGCTTTCCTTGCTGAGTTAGGAGCCTCTTTTAGGCAGGGACTGAGTGTATATTTGTATTTTTCTGTATTATAGGATTGTGATCAGAGTTGAGCCCTGGAATACGACTGTGTGGGTTTGGATCATGGCTTTGCTATGGCCTAGCTTGTTACCTGTGGCAGTTTTTCTAGCCTCTCTGTAGCTCAGTTTTTCTTCTGTAGAATGAGTTAATAACAGGACCCACCTCATAGGGAGGTTGGGAGGAGTGAGTGAGTCCTACCTGTAAAGAACTTAGGGCAGTGCCTGACACACACACTGTAAGCACGTACTAAATGCCAGTTAATGTTATTTGTCCATTTTGTTTGTTTAATTTTAGTTGCAAACCACTGAGCTAGAACTTGCCATGGCTTTGTGCTTGGTACATGGAGCCTGACCCAGAGAAGTGAGGGACCAGAGAACTGGGGTCCTGAGGCCTGCTCTAGGCTCATGGGGGAGTGGGGCAGGTCCCCATAGCCTGGGGCTAACTGGAATAGAAGGGGTAACCCCAAGAGGGGGTAACTTTTGGGGACATACGCAGGTGGATAGCTGGGGAGACTACTCCTACTCGTCATGGTATGAGAGGGCATGACAGAGAAAGAGAATCTGAACACAAATGCCAGGGGGAGGGAGGGCAGAGAGTGGCAAGGCCTGATGGGAGAGAAAAAGGGAAAGGAGCGTAGAATCAGAATTTCTAGGAGCTGGAGCAGGGGCATCTTTGATGAGGTAAGAACAGGTATTGGCCTGAGGTGCATTTGTACATCTGCTTCCTTGGCTCAAGCTCTCCCTGCCTCTGGGAACAATACGAATAACTGGGCTTGAGGCCACATCTACAACACCCTTGGGCTCAGGTGGCTAACTGACAGGTAAAGAAACCAGATAGCACACTCTTACTCCTGTTGTGTTGTGGCTTTTATCAGCTGACGGGTCCTGAATCCATTTATACACCCAGTTGAGACTCAGAACAGCAGGAGGGTATTAATTAATGTGAAGTGGAAGACACAGTTTCTTCTCACACTCCCGCTCTAGGCCTCCAGCTCTTCATTTTCCAATTCCCCTCCCAGCGATTTTTCTCTGAGGACTCCAGGCTGGGAATCCTGCTTGGATTGACAGTAGTCTTAATTACGTGCAACACTTTTCATTTCTTCATTTCCTAACAGCCCAGTTCATCTAGATGATTCTGTGGGGTTTCCTTTGTCTCTTCCCTAGTTAACTTTCTCACTTGATTAATGCTGAACATTTGGGAGGAGTGCAGGAGTCTGGCAATAAACATTATTACTAGAAACGAGGGCTCTCACTTCCTGTGATAAATCTCTTATACATATCACTGTATTATCTTATTGGTTCTTTTCTCTGGAGAACGCTGACTAATACAAGTTTTTGTGTGGATATATATTTTCAATTCTCCTGAGTGGGATTGCTGGTAAATACCACCCCCCTCACCACCTTTTTTAAAAACTGTCTCAAATTCTCTTCCTCTTCACAGCTTCTTGCCCAGGGCCACTTCAGCAGCCCACTAATTGTTCTCTCTTCCTAAGGATCTAACTCTCAAACCCATAAAAAAAAAAAAAAGAAAGAAAGAAAGAAACTAACAATAATAAGATAAGACTAACTTGAGGGTGGTAGTGATCAGGGTGTAAATTTTTTTTTTTTTTTTTTTTTTGCTGTGTTGGGTCTTCGTTGCTGCCCGCGGGTTTTCTCTAGTTGTGGTGAGTGGGGGCTACTCTTCGTTGCGGCGTGTGGGCTTCTCATTGTGGTGGCTTCTCTTGTTGTGGAGCACGGGCTCTAGGTGCGTGGGCTTCAGTAGTTGTGGCTCACAGGCTCAGTAGTTGTAGCTCTTGGGCTCTAGAGCGCAGGCTCAGTAGTTGTGGCGCACGGGCTTAGTTGCTCCACAGCATGTGGGATCTTCCCAGACCAGGGATCAAACCCATGTCCCTTGCATTGGCAGGCAGATTCTTAACCATTGTGCCCCCAGGGAAGTCCCAGGGTGTAAAATTTATTAAAAATATACTATGTGTCAGGTGCTTTGCTAATTCCTTTACAGGGATTCTCACTTAATTTTCATAAATATTACTGCAAGATAGGTACTATTATCCCCATTTTCAAGGTGAGCAAGCGGAGCACAGTAAACTCCCTTTCTAACTTCTCTAGTTAAGTAATAGAGCTGGGATTTGAAAGCTTGACTGCAAAGCCTCTTTTTTTAGCTACTTTGCTGTAAGTTCCATGCGGGTGGGGAGCTTTTCCTATATGTCTCCAGAACCTGGAACTGGGCCTGGTACGTGGGAGCTCAGTAAATATTTGTTGGGTGAATGAATGAAGGAGTAAGCTCTACTGGTCTTGGTGTGTTTTTAAAACCATTCCTTTGTACCTGTAGAATTTAGAAGACTCTCTTATACCTATCTTTTCCTGTCCTCAAAAAAAAAAATCAGACTTTTATCTAGAGTATGTAATTTCCCTAAACCTTTATAGATTTATTCTTCCTTTATCCCATAAATGTTTATTGCACCCCTACTATTGTAGAACACCATGCTTGGGACTTCCCTGGTTGCCCAGTGGTAAAGAATCCACCTTCCAATGCAGGGGATGTGGGTTTGATCCCTGGTCGGGGAACTAAGAAAAACAAATACTGTATGCTAACACATATATATGGAATCTAAAAAAAAAAATACATGGTTCTGAAGAACCTAGAGGCAGGACAGGAATAAAGACACAGACGTAGAGAATGGACTTGAGGACATAGGGAGGGGAAAGGGTAAGCTGGGACTAAGTGAGAGAGTGGCATTGCCATATATACACTACCAAATGTAAAACAGATAGCTAGTGGGAAGCAGCTGCATAGCACAGGGAGATCAGCTCAGTGCTTTGTGACCACCTAGAGGGGTGGGATAGGGAGGGTAGGAGAGAGACACAAGAGGGAGGGGATATGGGGATATATGTATACGTATAGCTGATTCACTTTGTTATACAGCAGAAACTAACACAAAAATGTAAAGCAA